>NC_052054.1:116987349-117269849 GCF_903992535.2 Arvicola amphibius | reverse complement strand
AGAGGGCTAGGGAGCTAGGTCAGTCAGTAAGATGCACACGCACATGCACACACACACACACACACACACACACACCACTGAAGAGGGCTAGGGAGCTAGGTCAGTCAGTAAGATGCACATGCACGCACACACACACACACACACACACACACACACCACTGAAGAGGGCTAGGGAGCTAGGTCAGTCAGTAACATGCTTGTTGTGTAAACGTGAGGACTAGTTCAACCAATCTCAGTGCTAACAAAGCAAAGGCAGACAGACCTATGGGACTCAATGGCTAGTCAGCCCCACCTACCTGGCAAGCTTCAGGCCAATGTGAGGCCCTGTCTCCTCCATCACCACCTCCCTGTCTCTCTTTCTCTTTCTCTGTCTCCCTCTCCACCCATCAGCGAGAAGGACCACCAGTGGCAGAGGCTCCAGCAGCTGTCTACCGTGGCCGCTGGACACTGCATGGACTGCAACAAGGTCTTCAGGCGTCTGTCTCGGCGGTATCCCTGCAGGTACCAGGAAGGCACGGAGTCTGGGACAACCCACAGCCCCTTGTCTACCCGGGGAAGGAAGGACCAAGGGAAATGCCTAGTTTTGTTTGATTTGTTTGGCTTTTAAGATTTTTCTTTTTAACATTTATTTCAGTGTGTGTGTGTGTGTGTGTGTGTGTGTGTGTTTGCACGCACATGTGTGCCACAGCACATATGTGGAAAACAGAGAACAACTTGCAGAAATTGGTCCTCTTCTACCATGTGTGTTTCAGGGATCGAACTCAGGTCATCCCAGTCAGTGGCAAGTGCCGCTGAGCCTTCTCATCAGCCCTGGCTTCGCTGGTTATTTTGAGGCAGGTTCTCTTGATGTACCTCAGGCTGGCCTTAACTCATCATGTGACCCAGGAGGAACTCAAACTTATGATCCTCCTGACTCAGCCACTCCTGCACGATGACATTACAGATGTTCACCACCATGCCAGGGCATGGGAAATGGGTGCTTATAAAGAGATGTTCCATGTGTGTCACCCCATCTGGCTACTGCTCCTAAGCAGACCCCTGAAAGAGGACAGTGGGCAGGGCCACAAAGGAGGGAAGGTCCTAGAAGATGAGGCCAGTAGCCTCCCAGGATGCCCCGCTGGGCTTCTGTCTAAGGAGAGGATCCCAGCACCTCTGTACAGAAAGAGAGCATCTGTACAGATGCTCATTCCCCATCACCCACCCCCATTCCCTGCTCCACTGACATCATGGGGAAGAACAGGAGAAGGAAACAAACCACCAGGGGAAGCTGCCACCTGAGTTAGATGACAGCCTGTGGGAAAAGGGAAGCATCCTGAGCTAGTCAAAGGCTGTCCTGCTGGACCATGAGCATTGGCAGATGCCCCCCTAGAAGCCACTTCAGGCTTCCCTGTCTCTGCTCCCCAGGCTCTGTGGAGGCCTGGTGTGCCACGCCTGCTCTGCAGACTACAAGAAGAGAGAGCACTGCTGCCCAGCCTGTGCCCAGCGGGAAGAAATCCAGATCAGCTGACTGAAATCACAAGAGGAGCCTAAGACAGCCACCCCCTCCACCTCCCAGCTCACTCCCTCCCTGAAGTCTGACCACGCTTTTCTTCTGGAAGCTGGTGAGCTGAGGCACCAGCACAGCTGTGAGGGGTGGGAGAGAACCGCTGGCTGTCCACAGATAGACTTAGTGCTGGCTGTCCACAGATAGACTTAGCTCTGCCTTCCTGTGGAAGGGGCTGAGTGGAACATGCCTCAACTCTAGAAGCTTGCATCTGATGCGAGAAAGACAGACTATGAACTCTTTGTAAAGTTCTTAGAGACACAGTGAGTCCGTGACCATGAATAAGAACAGCCCGAGCCCAGCTGTTTCCTATCCACACTCCCTCCCCTCCACCCCCTCACAGGAAGTGAAGCCCAAATACACTGGGCTTTTTGATTTCCCCCTCCAATCTTCTTCAGGGATCATTGGTTTGTTTCATTTTTCATAAATTTACAGGGGTACTGTTGACGTATAATAAACATTGCATAAATTTGATGAGTTGAGTTTTCTTTAATATACACTTATGAGGCCATCTCTCTGCACAGACATCGGCTACAAAGCTTCCTCACCCTCCCTCAACCCCTGCCTCCATGCTGAGGCAATCCCTGACCCTGCCTCGTGTCACTGGAGAGCATAGGCACTTTCTAGAAATTTGCAGAAATGAAATTGTATGGTTCACTTTTTATTGCTGCCTCTACTCGTCATAACTGGTTTGAGCTTTGTCGAGGTGTTGCATATCCCTGCAGTTCTTTCCTACTGTGTGTTTGTGTGTGTGTGTGTGTGTGTGTGTGTGTGTGAAATGCACGTAGCATTCATGGTTCATGGGAGAAGTCTTTCCTTCTGCCATGTGGGTCCCAAGACTCAAGCTTGTACCATCAGGTTCAGCAGTTAAGTGCTGTGCCGTCTGCGCCTTCTCACCAGGCCCTGTGGTCTTTTCTATTATCCCACTCCCAGGATTTACTCTCACATTTACCCGTTGCTTCAGATTTGAGTGGTTTCCAGTGGGCAGTTATTGCCTGGAGGTGCCTATAAGCTTCATGCACAGTCATTGGTAGATCTATACTTTTATTTTTCCTAGAAAATACCTAGGGATGAAATGCCTGGCACCTGAGGCCTTTGGAGGTAAAACCCCAAAGGTCATAGGACATGTGTGTAACTCTCCAAAAGCTGATAAATCAACAGTCGTCTCCTGTTGTCTTCAGGAAATTGGCTCTAAGAATCCCAGCAGGTACCAAATCTCTGCAGGGAGCAATCACCCAGACACTCGAGTCCCGTAAACATATACCAATGCGAGCATCACACAGACTTTAAACCAATTCCAGGTTAGTGAAAGGCGGTATAAATGCCATGTAAACGGTGTTCTATGTTCTGTGGGGAACGATGACAAGAAAAAGTCCGAACACGTCCAGTGTAGACATAACTTTTCAAATTTACTTTCAACCTGCAGTCAGTTGAATCTGTGAATGAGAAACCATGAACGCAGCCCCCGTGAACGCGGGTGGCGGGGGCTCCTGTAGTTTCCCAAAAGGTTTGTATTTTACTATCCCACCATCCGCATGTGAGAATCCCAACTGCTCTCCCGGGCATCTGAGTTTGGTGGGCAGAAGTGGTCCTTCCCTTTCAATTGCTAAGGTGACTCAACGAGCCCCACATTCTGAGTACTTGGAAGGAGGGAGGGGCTCGGCCCTGATGACTCAGCATTGGAGCTCACTTAGTTAGACTCTGATAAAGACAGGAGATGAGCCGATCTTGAGTAACATCATTTCCTCGGAAGCCTCTGAAAAAGCTTATGCAAACTGTGTTGCTCATTCTCTAGGTACTAACTGGGGCACTTCTGAGAAACCTGTTAGAGAAGATATGTGGGCTCATTCTAGAACAAGGCAATTAGCTGCCCGACCCAGCTTCTAGAGAACACTACGAACTCTAGACTGGTATTCACACTACCCCCATCCACCCTGCTGGAGCCTCTGCCATGCTTGAGCAATGCTGTGGTACTGACCAGAGCCTGGAGACAGCCTCCGAGGGTCTTGGCTGCCTAGCATTGCATCCTATTGTCTTTGCATGGAGTAAGGATTTAGCAACAGGAACTTCTGCTCCAGTGCACTGGTAAAAACTTACCCTCAGCAAATGCAGTCACAAAGTGATGGGCAGAACTCTCCAAGAAGGATTCAAAGGCAATGGAATGACGGGATTGAGCCTGAGCTCCTTTGTTTGGGCAAAGGAAGACTAATGCTGAGTTTAGCCCACCAATCTCTTTAGCAAACGAGCTGAAGAAAAACAAAAAAGTCTTCCTAGACTTTGGAGACCCTTTTAAAGGATAGCTCCACAGGGGTCACTAGAGACCACCCCAAGAGCATGGCCTTGCAAGGATAACAGTCCTCCGGCGCTGGCTTTAAGGATCATGTCTATCCACAGCCGCACCCACGGGGCACTCACCTCCAGTGAGTCTCCTATATCACTGAGCAGCACCCCGCAGGGGCCAGAGCCCTGCCTGAGCACAGTTTCTGAGCCAATGAGGTCAGCATTGTCACTTTTGATGTGACTTTGTTTCTGCTGCCAAGATGGAGAGGCTCTGAGAGGTTTGGACATAGTTCTTCAAACCTTGGGATGATCACATGTCCATCAGTTCACCTGCAAACTTTATCAGTTTAGCAGTGTCCACCAAAAATGCATGAAGCACTTGTGACATCATCGTACTATGATCGATTTGGGGAGGCAGAGACAAACTCACAAATCCCTGCTTTTCAGATGTAAAGGGTATAAACAGAGACTGCTTGTTCATTCCCAGCCACCCAGACCCGAATAATCACACAGAAACTATATAAATTACAACACTGCTTAGCCTATTAGCTCAGGCTTCTTATTAACTAACTCTTACATCTTAAATTAGCCCATTTCTATTAATATGTATATCGGCACGAGTCTGTGGCTTACTGGTAAGGATCCAGGATCTGTCTCCTTGGACAGCTACATGACATCTCTTTGATTCCACCTATTTTCTCTATGTATCTCTGTTTGAATTTCCCACCTGGCTTTACTCAGCTAAGCTATTGGCTGAAACAGTTTTATTCATTAGCCTATAAAAGCAACACATATACAGAAGGACATCCCACATTATCTCCCCTTTTCTGTCTAAATAAAAAGTAAGGTCTTAACTTTAACATAGTAAAATTACATATAACAAAACAGATATCAAGTGAGATTTACAATTTCAATATTTAGTCTATTTGTATCTGGCAAAATTAAAGAAAATATTCTATTATCTATTTTATCCTTGTGAGTCTAAAGTTTCATGCCTAATTTATCTTTTATTATAACTAAGAAAAACTTTATCAGTCTTCAACTCTTCAAAGACCCCAGAAGTATATAATATTACCTAAGTAAACAGGAAGTGCATTGTATGCAACTTCCAAAACTCTGGAATTGACAGAAACCTTTTACTGCCTGGACAGTCACCCAAAGTTCTTCTGTAACATTGGGGCATACATCTTCAGCCTACAGGCCCATAGTATCCAGCAGACTTTTCCATGAAGCGGGAAATTTGAAGATCGTTCTGCCTATATTAGCAGTTCGTCAATCACTTTCTTCTATGTTCTGCAGAATGTCTGGCAGTTTCTTTGGTGGAGCAGGAACCCTAGAGTACCGTCTCACCTTCTTTTGGCAAGTTCAGCAATCATTTTTCTGTAGATCTGGCATGTCCAGTTTATAAAGCATACCCTAAAGCAGTCCAGACAAGAGCAGTTTCTTGCCCAAATGGCTAGCCTTGTCAAACTGAAAGCAAATCCATAACGGCTTTCTCCAATGCCCATCAATCTCTCTGAAGTATTGGTGCTGCCAGAAGCAGATATGTCTAATGGTTGAGAAAAGTCTAAGTTCTTAAAACATGTTAAATGCTATATTCTGTAGTTCTTTGGAGTTCTGAAGATTATCTATCTAACTGAAATATATCTCTATATATCCAGAAAATCTAACTAACATAATTAAAATTTTGGTCATTACAGATAACTATCTATTAATCTGTATTTCTTAACTATACATTACATTTAAAAATGAGCTACATAAACATAATACCTTAAACAAGAGTAAAATATATATGTATATATACATAGTATAACAAAATTGACTTTAAGTTTGTATCAATAAACCAAAATCCATACCAATGTATTCATTTCTATATAATATCCCCCTTATTTTTTTTAGAAATTGACTGTGACCATTAATCACTTATAATTAACCCCCTTTAAATAAAAACAAACATTTATAAACAATCATATTGGGAATTTGGGCATTATTTTCTCCAAACTGCTTTCTGCTGTTTGTTGGACAAAGTATTTTTAGGATTCACGGAAACTTTTCTGGTGGCTCTTGTTCCATCAAACATTAGCCTGGAAAGAATCCACACATTCTCATCTTCTGTGGGAACAAAAGCAGAACCTCTTTTCCAAAATAACATATCCTTAGATCCAAATTTTGAAGTCAAGATACCTTTAAAATATATATGTTGGTCTAGCTTAGCAGCCCCCAGAATCAAATGTCTCTCTGCAGCCAAAAAAATTCAAAGAAAACACAATAAAATGCATAATCTAAATTCTCTGTGTATTTTCCATCTTTACGTGGCTTATTTTTCTTTACTCCCTTAATCTATGACTGTCTGTACTTTTATTGTCTCTCTAAAGACTTTTCTTCTTTTCATAACTGTCTATACTCTTTTTCTTCTCTCTCTCTCAAGCCTACATACATTCCTCTAACACTGTGACCCATTCAGAGGCCTTTTTCATTTGTATCTGTCTTTATTGCATATCTGTAATCATTTTTTGACCAGGAGCACTTTTTAAAATACTAAGTGGCATGATTAGGACTGAGGCTGCTTTGCCTTTTGTCCCTGCCCAGTAAAATTTGGCAGAGGTATGTTCACCACCAGCTCTGTGAGCCATGCTCACTGCCCCAACTTCAGGAACACAGCAGGTCAATGTTGCCATTAAGCAACTATTAGCAGCTGCTCACAAATCTGTTTAAGTGCAGAACCTCCCTAAAGAGCCAGAGTACATGCTGCCAGCATGAACCAGGAAGCCTTTCTGTAAAGAAATTTGCCATTTTTGCCACTAAAGCTGAGTAAGGAAACCTCTTAAAGGAGCCATGCCACTGTTTGACACCAGCAAACATAACCTGTCTGAAAATATGCTGCTACCAAGAAACTGTGCTTAACTCTGTTCTCTTGTGTCTAGAATTCCTTCACAGGCTCTTTCAGGTTTTATGTGGATGTAGTTGTCCATATTGGCATCATGTTGTAGGTGGAGACTGCTCATTTAGTTCCTGGCCTCCCTGACCCAAATAATAACACAGAAACTATACTAATTACAATACTGTTGGGCCAATAGCTTAGGCGTATTTCTAGCTAGCTCTTACATCTTGAATTAACCCATTTCTATTAATGTGTGTATCAGCACAAGGCTGTGGTTTACCAGGTAAAGTTCTGGCTGGAGTCTGTCTCCTTTGGCAGCTACATGGTGTCTCTTTGACTCCCTCTACTCTCTCTAAATAGCTCTGTTTGGATTTCCTGCCTGGCTTTACTCTGCTAATCTATTGGCCAAAACAGTTTTATTCATTAGCCAATAATAGCAACACATATACAGAAGGACATCCCACATCAAAAGGGGTAAATTGCCAGATGTCTGGTCACAAAACCTGAACCAAATGTGGAAACAAAAAGGAGAATCCAATCAGAGGGCTTGAAGAGTATCCAAGGAAAGGGAGTGCACACCAAGGCCCCCATAGAAATAGAACAACCCCTAGGGAGCTGCACAGGGTTCTCAGAGGTTGGAATTCAAGGTATAGTCAGAAATAATAGGTGTCAGCCATAAGGGTATCAAGTGTCCAATCAGGACTGACTTCATTTGAGGCTGTTGAAGGTCCTCAAAATTTTTTTTAGGAGGCATATGAGCTGAGTATATTTACCTTCTAGAAAGATCTTTCTGGCAGCAGAGTGTTTGGTGGGTTGAAGGGAAAGACTTGAGGCAGCCATCATATAGGAAGAAAGGAGACAGAGAAGGCGGTGCTGAACACCATTCTAAATGCTTCACAGGGACTCCTCTGGTCCCTGTAACAGCCATGTGCAGTAGGTGTTTTCATTGTGCCCATTATAAAATGGCAAAACTAAGACTGAGTGAGATTAAATTCCTTGCTGTGAGTTGATAACCAGTTAGTGGATTCCACTCAGCCACCCCAGCTCTGGAACCCACAACTGTTTCATAACTACTGATGTAGTTTAGGAGAGAGGATGGAAGTGTTGCGCAACTCTGTCAGTGAAGGTGGTGTAGAGAAGATAGGCAAGAGGGGAGGGGAAGCAGCAGTTCTCAAACCGTGGATCGTCACCCCCAGTAGGTGACTTACCAGACAGCCTGCATGTCAAATATTTACGCTATGATTCATAACAGTTATGAAGTAGCAACGAAATCATTTTATGGTTGGGGTCACCACAACGCAAGGAACTATACTAAACCATCACAGCATTAGGAAGGCTGAGAAGCACTGCTCCAGGGTGTTGTACATACTGAGTTTGCAGCATCTGGGGAGCTTAAGGGAGACTACAGGTAATCATCACACGCAATGTTGGGACTCAGGAGAGAAGCTGGGAACGGAGGTGCTAATGACATTGACCGGTGGTACTAACTAAAGCCACAGAGGCAGGTGGACTTGCCACAGAGAGCTGATAGAGAAAGACAAGAAGGTCCAGGTAAGACATCCAGGAACAGCCGTCTGGGACAGCTTTTAAGCAGCAAATGACACCCAGAGAAAGTCGGGGTAAATGAGAAGAGAACAAGTCAAATGATATAGAAATCAAAGATGATAGGATTTGAACAGTCGCTGAAACACTTGTTCTTGGAAAGTTCAATTCCTGGCACCTATCTGGTGGCTCACAACCATCTATGACTCCCGTTCCTGGGAATTCAACATCCTTGTCTTACCTCCAAGGGCATCAGGAAGGCATGCATATGGTGCACATACATATATGCAGACAAAATAGTTACATGTATGGTTTTTTTTGTACAATATGGAGTAGCTTAAGATAGGGTATAGCCTGGTCTCAGCAATGTGGATGGTGGTCACCATGGGAAAAGATAAGTGGAAAGAAAGTTTCAGGTTCTGTGTATATGCTTGTGTATTGCTTGTCTCATTCTCGGTCTGCTTGTCTTGAGATACTCTTTTGCTAATACAAGAACAATTTAACTGAAGGAAAAAGGTTGCCAGACACCCTCCCCACCCGCCAATCCATGCCTTACTGGTCCCCATTCACAGAGTAGGAAAAGAAACCCTCTGGAGCATGTTTGTGGCGCAGCAAATAAGAGGTGGGGAAGGACAGACAGCAACTGTGGAAAGGAAGGTGGCGTAACAGAGGCAAAGGGTTCTGAGACAGAGTGAGAAGGACTAAATTCAGGCTGAAGGGGAGAGCCAATTGTGGTGCAGAAGGCAGATTCTCAGCAGAGAGAGACGGCACCAGGTCCCCCTGCAGGGCAGGGGCTCACGAGAAACTGAAGTACCTGTTATCTTGCTGACCCTGAGAGGAAGGAAGGAAGTGTGGGTGCAAGTTCAGCCAAGTCCACCAGTGGGGTCTGGGGGTGCCCACATCTTCCTTGTTAAAAAAAGGCATAGTCTGGGAAGGAAGCAGACTTCTGCCTTCAGATTGGCAGTCTCCTCCAGAAACCATCGGAAGGCATGAAAAATCCAAAGGCTCCACGCAGAATCCCCAGTTAGAACCTGAGCCTGAAGTCAGAGTCCCAGAACAGATTAGCTACTCCTCTGTAGGACACCTCCCTCGGGGGTGGGACATTTGGTCCCAAGGGCCTCCAGGACTTCCCCATCGGTAGCCCAGGTCGGAAGCTTCCCCATCACAGCCACCTCATTTGCTGCCTGTTCAACAGCCCTGACTGCTTCCAAGCCTTGAGGCACAGGGAGGCCGGGCCGCTTCACCCAGAACAGCGTTGTGGAGCGGAGCGTTTGCAGGTAGGAGAGCTGATCCGTCACTGTCTGGGAATGTACTTCTGGTAGAAGGGACCTAGAGCTTTGCCTTTCCTGGAGCCCTGGGAAGTGGCTCACTGCATTGTATAACCTGAGAGCTGCAATCCCCATTTTCAGTTAGCCGGGGCTGTGTCAAAGCTCTTTCTACAAAGGACACACACCGTATCTGCACTGGCTAATACGGAAACCGCGGGTCACCCATGTCCACCGAGCCCTCAAAATGTAGCTATAGTGGCCACTTAAGTAAATTAGTTTTTAATTTTTTTTTTTTTTTTTTTTGGTTTTTCGAGACAGGGTTTCTCTGTAGTTTCTAGAGCCTGTCCTGGAACTAGCTCTTGTAGACCAGGCTGGCCTCGAACTCAGAGATCCGCCTGCCTCTGCCTCCCGAGTGCTGGGATTAAAGGCGTGCGCCACCACCGCCCGGCTTGTAAATTAGTTTTTTAAAAGTTATTGTGTGTATGTGTGTGTACCACGGAATATGTGTGGAGGTCAGAGGGCAACTTTGTGAAATCATTTCTTCACGCAGGTTATCTAGGGATCCAAGTCAGATCATTTGACAAGAAGCCAGTGTTTTTGCTGACAGAATCATCTCCCCAACTGCCAGTGAGGAATTCCACTCTATTGTAATTACACTTTTCATTGAGTTAAATGAACTACGGCTACAATTCTGGGCAGAGAAGATTTGAAACAGCCTAGTGTCGTCCAGGAGAACACCATGGCCCAGAGACAGACAATGTTCTTGCCCTGACCCTTGAGGGCAGGACTAAGATTAAAACTCTTTTTTAAAAACAAAACAAAATAAAACTTTGATACAGGGTCTCACGTAGCCCAGCCTAGGCTACATAGGAGGAGGAAAAAAAAAAAAAAAACAGAAGTAGGTGATTGAGAAATGTCCAATCTGGGCTCCTTTTCCACACTAATGGTATTTGATTGTCTGAAAAGAGCAGGACCTGTGGAAACCTGAGGCTGACTGAGGCTGGGAGCCTGCTCCTTGTGGCATTTGATAAAAGAACATTTAAGAGCAGATTTTAGGATCCACTTAAGAAGTCCACAGCCCAGTCCAGCTGTGTCACTCGAGGTGAGTTGCTTCACCTCCTGGGACCTGGTTTCCTCACCCAGAACATGCCGACTGTGTAGACTAATGAGAGGGATGAAATGTAAACTAAATGCTGAGACGGCTGTTGTCCAGGTCAGAGCATGTGAAGGTGCTCCCAGGACTTAGCCCTGAAAATGAGGTGGGCTTGCTCCTCTCCCGGACCTTGACTGAGGTGGGATGGAAAAGAACAGCCATCCGTAGAAACTCTGTCTCCATCCTAAGACTCACAGGACAAGCTAGCGCTGTGTTGTGTGTGCATATGTGCATGTCCATGTATGTGTCCTTATGTGTGTGTACATATGTGTGTGTGTGTGTCACACGCATCTGCCACTAGCCCATGGGTAACCATCCTTGCACTATCAGGCTTTAGAGTCCACTGGCCCAAGATCACTTCATTCTTCCCCAGCGGGGGAAAGAAACCAGACAGATGCTAAGGAGTGTTTGCTCAAGC
The DNA here is from genome assembly GCF_903992535.2 of Arvicola amphibius. Taxonomy (NCBI): domain Eukaryota; kingdom Metazoa; phylum Chordata; class Mammalia; order Rodentia; family Cricetidae; genus Arvicola; species Arvicola amphibius. Next base: position 117,258,764 of record NC_052054.1, on the reverse strand, counting down.
TGGATGCAAAGACCCTTCCTTTCCCTAGGGTAGACCACTTCAGTGGATTTGCCCCATTGTGTGCTCTAAACTCTGGTGTACAGGCTAACGAGAGGTGGTGGAGTTCCAGCACTGTCCCATGGGCATGCAGATAATGGATGTCCATGACTCCGCCTTTTGTAGGCCTTTCATTTGTAATCACTAGCAAAGGGGACAAGGTACATCCCTGGTGTCTCCTTTTCAAACTGTGTCAATTGTACCAGGCTTTCTCCGGGGCCACCAACCAGCTCCCAAACCATGACACGAAGACTTATTATTAGTTATGAGTGCTTGACCTTATCTTTCGCTTGTCCCACCAGCTCTTAAAACTTAAGCTGTTTCTCTTCATCTACATTTTGCCTCAGGGCTTTTTACCTTCCGAAAGAAATGGAAATTTTGTGTCCTACTCCATGTCTGTCTGTCTGGTGGCTGCCTGAATGGATGGCCCTGGGCATCTCTCTCTCTTTTTCTCCCTCGTTCTCTCCCCCTCTTCACTCTCAAGCCTGTAATTCTCTTCCTTCTTGTTCTCTCTGACCGCCAGCCCTGCTTATCCCTCTGCCGCCTAAAAAAATGACCATTCAGCTTCTTGTTAGACCAATCGGTGCCTCAGGCAAGCACGGCTACACCTCTTCACAAGGTTAAACAAAAGCAGCGTAAACAAATATAACACATCTTTACATAAAGTAATATTCCACAATAGTCCATGCTTTGATCACTTTTATCAAAAGGCTGTTTTCAAAGGTGAGGGTGTTGGCTCCCAGGGTGGGTCAGCAATGCCTTGGAACTGACATCCTCAACTCACTGCCAAGTATACGAGCCAAGAAAGCACAGCAGCACCCAAAACTGGGCCGTGGTCTGCACCGGTGGCTGGGAGAAATGGAAAAGATCAGGCAGGAAGGGTTGGAGACCCCTATCAGGTGAAGCCACTCAGAGGTGAACAAAAGGACGAAGAATCTATGTGCTTTTGAAGAGTTTAGGGGAGACAGAAGCCAGAAAGTGGTTGCAAGTGCCAGGACCTCGGTGTCCAGCTCTGCTGTGTGGTTGAACTACCCTGCTTAGAACAGAAAGAGAGACAGCACAGCTGAATGGTAAGGTAGACCCACTTGGAGCGCTGGAATAGGGAGAGTGGGATCCTGGCTGCAGGAGCCAGTGACTTTGAGATCCTAGCAGAGGGAGGTGAGATCCTGAGCAAACCCCTTCCTTTATCTGGGCCTCTTTCCTCCCCCACTGAAACCTGGGGAGACAGGCTAGAAAACCTTATTAGATCACTTCCCAATATGAACTCTCTAAATCCATAAGATGACTCCATCTGTGGGCCGGGCTGAGAATTCATATTCAAGCCATCAAACGCGTCCCACACCCTCAGGAGTTCCTCCCCTGCTTGGGCAATCTAATCCACCCCTCACTTCCTCTAGACAGTTTTCACTACCTCTGCTCTTCATGGGTCACAGCTGCCTAGCTCAGGTGTCCCCACAGGAGAAAAGTTAGCATCCTGGTGAGTCTGGAACACCCTGTATTACTATCTAGAATTTCTCTCTTTGTCCCTCTATGCCTAGCCTGACACTGGGTATTTCCCCCTCTGTGGATGGACCCCTAAACATTAAGCCTCCTTACCATAGAGGACCTGACCTCCTTCCTACATCCTCCAAAAACTACTTAGAACTACCTGCAGCCCAGCCCCTGCCTGCAGTCTTCCCAAGTCTGCCTACCGTCCTTGCCTGGGCTCTGTCTGGGTGTGGAGATGCACCTGGCACTGGGCCTCCCACGCCCTGCAGCATTTATGGACTGTGTTTCTCAAGAGAACGAGGATCGGAGCTGTAGTAAAATGACTGGCTTATCTGTCATCGAAAAGATTAACTGAATGTTTGGGGCCCGAAAAGTTCCCTCATGCTTGAGTTTTTTCATGCGCCTCCCTGACTCATCCCACCCAAGGAGTTTCTGGGCTAGTGTGCATTTCAAGGAGTTGGTACTTCCATTCAATTCAGCAGCTCCTACTGCATCCCTGAGGTCACGATAGGGCACTCAGATGAAGATGTCTGGCTACCATTCCAGCGATAGTTGTTGTTGTTGTTAATTTGCAACCTAAGGAGTAGCAAAAGATGGTGATGTCCAAGTTTCTAAACAGGAAGAGAGGACTGTGCCCACAGTGAAAGATAATTTAAGAATTTAGATATATATATATATACGAAGTCATAGCTCTAGGGTAGAGTATGTGTTTAGCATATACAGGGCCAACCCTCAGGAGGAATAATAAAGCAAAACTCTTAGGCGTTGAGCACACCTAATGTAAGAGGTATGATCTTCCAGTGTTAGACTGGAAGCATTGTAAAGTTGTAACCCAGCAGCACCAGGACAACCCTGTAAGCGCAGCTGGTTCCTGAGCCTCTCTGGGCCTCGTCTGCTCCTCTCCCCCCAGGAAACAGGGGCTAATTATGCCACTAGTGAGGACCAAGGGTAACCTTACACAAAGCAGGTCTCAACTGTCATCTCCCATCCTTCCCTTTGTCCCTTCAGCCACTAACGCATCCCTTCTAGAAATGAGCACATTAAACACAAACAGCACTCTGGTCCCTTTGCCCGCAACTGTGTGGTGCTAGTTCCTCCTGGCCCTCTCCTCTGATTGCCTACCTTGCATCCCGCCTTCAAGATCTCCTTATGGAACATCAAACCTGCCCTTGCTGCCTGGGACTGGGAGTGACTCACAGCCCTGCTTGTTCCCTGGTTTCCAAGATCTAGCCACCTACCAAAATCAGGTGGTCAAGTTGAGGAGCAAGCACTTTTACTTAATAAGCCACTTCCCCAGCCTGTTGTTTTGTTTTGATTTTTGCTGTTGTTATTGTTGTTGTTTTGGGTAGGCTCTCATAAGGTCTAGGTCAGACTTGAACTTACTTTGCAGTCAAAGATGACTTTAAAGACCTGATTTTCCTTCCTCTACCTCCCGTATGCAGAGTGCTGGGATTACAGGCACGTGCCCTCACACAATTTATTCAATTTTTATTGAGTTCTGGGAATCCAACCTAGGACTATGTGTGTGCCAGGCAAGCATTCTATCCACTGAGCTCTGCCTCCAACCCAGATTTGTTATTCTTTTTTAAACTGATTTTTTTTTTAATTTTTTATGTGTATGGGTGTTTCAGCTGCAAGTATGTATGTATACCATGTGCATGCCCGGTATCTGAGGAGACCAGAAGAGATTATCTGATCTCTTGGAACTGGGGTTACAGGTGGTTGCTGGCTATCAGGTGTGTGCTGAAAACCAAACTTGAGTCTTCTGCAAGAGCAACCATTGCTCTTAACCACTGAGCTGCCTCTCCAGCCCCCATTTTTTGTTATTCTTATTGTTATTGTTTTAATATTTATTTATAAATATTAAAATAAATATATGTATTTATTTTATTTGAAATGAAATATATTTATTTTGTAAAACTGTGTGCTCTCCAATTAACCTTTTATATTTAATGTTTTATTAGGATATTTTATATATTCACAACAGTGAGCTTAATTATAACATTTTCACACATGTACATAATACATTTGTACATCCTTGACTACACAATTAGTTTGAGGTCAACCAAGACCCTACTTCAAGAAAAAAAAATGTCTTGAAGAGAACTGTAGTCTTTATCCACCCCCCAAAAAGTCTACTATTTTGTCTCAAATGCTTACTGCTATCATCTTAAAATTTGAAGGAAAATAAAAAGTCTTCCTTGTACTGTGCAAGCCAATGTAACAAATCCTTATATCCTAGTTCCTTAGTTGAAAAAACAAGAAACAGAGTCACTTTGCTATGTAGTAACCATCATCTCTCCTCTATTGACAGGATTAAGTTTACCTCAGAATGGGAGAATTCAATGTGGAGAATTTCAATATTGAATATTTCTTCAGTGGCGATATCGAGAATTACAATTATAGCTCTGACCTGCCCCCCATTCTACCAGATGCTGCCCCATGCTACTCAAAGAATGTAGAAATCAACAGATATGCCGTAGTTATCATATATGTCCTGGTAACCCTGCTGAGCCTTGTGGGAAACTCCCTGGTGATGCTGGTCATCTTATACAACCGGAGTTCCTGCTCTGTCACTGACGTCTACCTGCTGAACCTCGCCATTGCCGACCTGCTCTTTGCTCTGACCTTGCCTGTCTGGGCTGCGTCCAAGGTAAATGGCTGGACTTTCGGCATACCCATGTGCAAGATATTCTCATTCGTGAAGGAAGTCACCTTCTACAGCAGTGTCCTGTTACTAGCCTGTATCAGCATGGACCGCTACCTGGCCATCGTTCATGCCACAAGCACACTGATCCAGAAGAGACATTTGGTCAAGTTTGTATGCATAACCATGTGGATACTGTCCATATTTGTGTCCCTGCCCATCTTAATTCTGCGTAGTACCGTTAGGGCAAACTCTTTAACGCTAGTCTGCTATGAAGACGCAGGTAACAACACAACCAAGTGGAGGATGGTATTGCGCTTCCTGCCTCAGACCTTTGGCTTCCTCCTGCCGCTGCTGATCATGCTGTTCTGCTACGGGTTCACACTGCGCACGCTCTTTAAGGCCCACATGGGGCAGAAGCACCGTGCCATGCGGGTCATTTTTGCTGTTGTGCTTGTCTTTCTGCTCTGCTGGCTGCCCCACAACCTGGTCCTGTTCGCAGACACCCTCATGAGGACCAAACAGATCCAGGAGACTTGTGAGCGCCGCGAAGACATTGACAGGGCCTTGAATGCTACCGAAATTCTTGGCTTCCTGCACAGCTGCCTTAACCCCATCATCTATGCATTTATTGGCCAGAAGTTTCGCTATGGACTCCTCAAGATCATGGCTACTCACGGCCTTATCAGCAAGGAGTTCTTGGCCAAGGAGGGCAGGCCTTCATTTGCTGGCTCATCTTCAGGGAACACCTCCACTACCCTCTAAGCCTGTCCACCTACACTGTGGCCCTTTAGGGTTCTTTCTTGTCCTTCAGCATGGCTCACGTACACAGACTGTGGTATCTGAATTGACTCACCCACATGTATTTCAAAGTTACAGGGAGACAGAGGCCACATTCTTACCAGAGCCCCCACTGCAGAGTTTAGAACCCCTACCCTGGCTGTTCACTCCTTCCATATTGTATGCCTATTGATACAGTTGGTCCATCCTAACACTGGACCCCAAATACTCTTTGCTAAGAAGCACAAATTAGAGTTAGAGTGAGATACTTCCTCCTACCCATCAGAGTCCTTACCAGTGAAAGGAAGAGGTAGAGGAGGAGAAGAGAAAATAGCAAGTGTTATTAAGGAAGTAGAGAAAGGGAAAGTTTTCATCTTACTGGTAGACCTGAATAGTATCCCAGCACAGTGGGACACAGCATATCGCTTTCCTTAAGACATTCAATATGGAACTATCACATAATCCATCAAGTTCAACTCTAAGTAGATACCCAAAAGAATTGGAAGCAAGGGCTCGGACATTTGTAGGTTGATGCTAACAGCAGCATTATTCAAAAGAGTCAAAAGTCAAAACTAAAATGATGACCCACAAATAAATGGGTAAATTAAACATGGTGTGTGCACACAGCAGGAGACCATCCCACAATGAGAAGGAACAAGAAACTGACCCATATTGCCTATGAATGAGCCTTGAAAGCATGCTTCCATGCAGAATAACAAGACCCCAAAGACAAACGTTGAATGTTTACACTTAAAAAGTACCAAGAGTAATCAGATAGTGATGGCTAGAGGCTGGATGACGGAGGGTAGGGCATTTGTGTTTGATGGCACAGCTCTAGTTTAGGATGATGGAAGATTCCTGACTCCTTTGCAGCGGTGTGAAAGTGCTCATTGCTATTGCATTAAAAAAAGTTAAAATGAGGGCTAGGTATTGTTTACTGGTGGAGTGCTTACTTAACGTTTCTGAGAACTCAGGCTTGAACTCTAGGGCCTCAACCAGGGCAGGGGAGGGAGCTAAAATGGTATTTTTTGTTATATATGTTTTACGTCAGTTTATCAAAAAAAATCTAAGTCTACTTTAACCACTGAACGGATGCAGAACCATGTACATTATAATTTCTTGTAAAGTGTGATCATTAAATGTCTTTTTAAAACTATATAACTCACTTGGAGTTGAGTATTTCTCTCAGGACTTTCCAAGCAGAGGCTGGGCAACAACGAGCAAAAGGCCCGAGTGGGAATTTGTGTTGTTTTAACTGTTTTTTTTTTTCATTCTCTGTGTCTTTCTCTGTCTCTGTCTGTCCCTATCTCTGTCTCTCTGTCTCTGTCTCGTGTGTGTGTGTGTGTGTGTGTGTGTGTGTGTGTGTGTGTGTGTGTATGTGATAGCACACATGTGTAGGTCAGAGGACAACTTGTCAAATCTATTCTCCTTCCATCACATGGCTCCTGGGACTCAAGCTCAGGTCATCAGCCTTGGTGGCAAGGATCCTTACTGGCTGAGCCATCTCACTCTCCCCTGAGTGAGAAGATGGAGACAAAACCCTTGTCTGTCCCTGTCTGGTTGCCCCTTTGTGCTCAACCTAGCCTGCGTTGGCTGAACATGGATCACCAGGGAGAAAGTGCACCGGATTCTTCCTCCGGTGTTCCCAGGTCCTTGGATGGAACGGCCCTCAAAAGCCTCAGGAACAGGTTTAGAAGACACGGGTTGGAAGTCACTGGCTCATCTCCTTGGAGAAGCAGAGAGGCCAGGAGACCACAGGAGCTCCAGCAGCAGATTTCACTGAGATTTCTTCCTCCCTCTTTCCCCTCCTCTTTCCAACACCCACCCTCATCCAAGGTTGCCAAGCAGGCACTAATTCAGAGTGGAGAAGTGATTTGTAACCTATCGGAGGAGACAAAGGATTTGAGGCATTCTTGTTTCCTTGTTTCCTTGCTGGGAGGGGTGAGTTGGGTTTTGAGACGGTCTTACATATCCCAGATTGGCCTGAAACTTCCTATATAACTTGGCATGAACTTGATAAAAGGATCCTCCCAAGTGCTAGGATTACAAAGGTGCACCATCTGCCTGGTTTATATGGTGCTGGGCTTGAACCCAGGATTTGGTACATGCTTGGCAAACACACTACCAACTGAGCTGTATCCCAGCCCCTGAATCAATATTCATTGACTGATAGACCTGCTTGGGGGATTGGGACACAGCAGTGCATCAAACAAACAGGGTTTGTCTCTGAAGGGTTTGTCGGAGGGGCCCTGTTACGGGCATAGGAAAAAGATTGAACCCTATAGTTCAGCAGGGTTGAGCAGAAGAATAGAAGGAGGCTCCAGAGTAGACAGCATTCACTCACAATTCACGAAAACGTTCAGGCAATAGTTAGTAAACCAGCATTACGGTCCCCACCCTATGCCCATCCAGTGCCAGGCCCTGCACTGAACTCAGAATCAGGAACAAGAAACAAGCATGACTCAGCTGTGCCTCTGATTTTGCAGGATGGAAATGCTGAAGAACACATATTGTTGCCAGAGGGGACAGGTGCTGTTCTGCCTGAGCACAGTGCCTGGTCAGACGGGTCCTCAAGATGACTGTCAAAGAGAGGGGTCCAAGTGAAGGCTCACCTTTGTTCTAGGTCTGTGCTCTCTGCTTCTCCAACAAGGCCTGGGAATGCCACTGTGCACAGAAAACAGGAGGAACCAAAAACCCAGTGCAAAAGACGCCGAGATTGAATGGCACTGGTGTGAATGTTGCTGATCCACCCCCACCTCTTGTGAACAGTCTTAGTACAAATTCTTTACCAGTGAGAGCATCACCAGGAAAAGGGCAAATCCAGAGCTGCCTTTGATGTGCTGATTCTTCTCTTCCTTGCTGTATTCTGGGCCTTGACTGTCTAAGGTCCCCGTCCTTCTCTGCTTAGATCTGCCTACTATGAACCTGCTTTTCTGGCTTCTGAACTGTGTTCCTGTACTTACAATAACATCTCTGTCCTGATTCCAGTCAGTATCCCTCTGAGTTGATAATGCCTCTCCACATACATTCCCAGTCTCTACAGGATGGGTTCCTTTATTCAGCAAATCAAGACAGCTTCCAGTCTTGCTATGTAAACCAGGCCAGTCTTGAACTTGCAATCTTCTGCCTCGGCCTCTTGAGCACTGGGACCAGCAGGTGTGTACTTCCACACCTGGCTGATGACCGATTTCTATTTTAACGCACGCGCTCTCTAGTCCAGGAATCACACTTCTAGAAACCTGTCCAGAAGACATGCTCACAAAATTTCCGTGGGGAAGGTTTGTCACGGCATTGTGTATAGACACCAAAGCTTGGAAACAACCAAAATAACCAGCTCTAGGGACATGACCAGAAAACCTATGAACGTATGTACACTGTGGGATGACTTGAACGTGCTGGCTTATGAACAAGACTGAAGACAACATGCAACCAGTCCTGGGGGCTCATACCTGCCAGACCTAACACTTGGGAGTTTCATGCCAACTTGACCTACACAGTGAGTTTTAGGCCAGCCTGGGCTGGGGGAGGGTATGCCAAATGAAAGACTCTAGAACAGAAGATGACATACTATGTGATTCTTTTTAAAAAAAAAATGTCCAGAGAAGGCAAATCTATGAAACAGAAAATATATGGGTGTCTGCCTGTGACAGGAGGCAGGATACCCAAGCAAGATTGACAGCAAACACAAATAACGAGTCTTTTCTCTTCTTTTTTGTGGTGCTGAGTCTCAACGCTATTTTAATGACTTTCCTGATGCCAAAATGTATTGAAGAAAACATAGAAGAGAAAAAGATTGTTTTAGCTTTAAGTTTGATGGTCCAGTGCACCACGATGGGGAAGTCAGGGCAGCAGGAACTTAAAGGAGTCGGTCATATCATATCCACAGTCAGAAAGCAAAGAGGGATGAATGCTCCTGTTCAGCTGGCTTTCTCCTCTGTGTGAGATCCAGAATCCAAACCCAGGGAATGGCACCGCCAACTTTTATGTAGAGTCTTAACATAATCTTTACAGCATGCTCAGAGGCCTGTCTGCTGGTGATTCCTGGTCCTGTAAAGGTGACAGTGTTAACCATCACAGGCTAATCACTGATCACAGTGGATAAAAGGACTTACCCTCCAACCTGATGACCTGAGAGTGATCCCAGAGCCTACATGGTAGAAGGAGAGAACTAACTGCTTCAAGTTGTCCTCTGACCTCCACATGTTCCACACAACCTGCACACACCAATTGTGCACCCATGTGGGTGTGCACACACACACACACACACACACACTAAATAGATGAATAAAAATGTAGTAAAATGGTCGTGAAGCTCTAGGATCTAGACTCAAGTTTAAAACTCACAGACCAAAAGCAATGGAGAAACCATTTAGAACCACGGTTGCTAAAATTCCTCTGTAGTTGGACTTTCCTTTGTATCCTCAGCTCACAAACAATGGCACAGAAACTTGTTATTAATTATGAGCAATCAGCCTTAGCTTTGCCTTGCTCTCAACTAGTTCTTACAACTTAAATTAATGCATTTATATTAATCTATGTTCTGCCGCATGGTTTGGTTATTTTTCCACAATGTTGTATGTCCGACTTTATTTAGTGTCTTATTGGCATCTCCCTTTTGTTCTCCCAGCATTCTCTCTCTTCCCAGAAATTCTGCCTACTCTTTTCTACCTAGCTGTTGGCCTTTCATCTCTTTACTACACAAATCACAGCAATGCATCTTCACAACATTCCTCCCTGAGGGAGACATACGCAATCTCTACCCTTCCCTCTAGGGTCTCAGTGAGAAACAGAGGTAGATTCCACCAAGGTTCACCCTGGGGGACCTGTGAGTCCATTACTTACACAGCAGCAGGTGAGGGGTTATGGGCAGGAACATAGATGACCTTAAAGCAGACACACTGGAAGGTTTACACCCAGTGTTGATGAATATTCTCCTGACTATGTAGATGGAGCCTCCTCCCCTAGTCCTTCCCTGCCTGTATATTTTAGCCTTTCTCTGGAGCTGTGTTCAATTAGGCAGAATTGTATACAACATATTAGGAGGGGACCCACGACCCTCCTGTCCACTCCTTCTATGAAGAAAGGTCAACAGTCAACAAACACAGCAGTAATGATTTTAGCAAGTGAGCACAGATGATCTGATGGTAATGGTGGCAGTCTGGCTTGAAGGATCTCCTTTGCAACAGACAAGAAATGTCTTCTTAGAGTGCATGTGGGGTGACACTTTCACTATGTATCCTATGCCCTCTATCATTGCAATCTCCAGTCTTTAACATGGCCAACTCCTGCTCGCTCTAGTTATTTGAAGATTGGAAACCTCCCTGACCTCTCCAGTGGCCCAAGGGAGAGCAGCTGTGGAAGGGTGGCAGTGGTGTGGAGAAGCAATCAGAGCCTCAGCTCAGCCTCAGCTCAGGCCCTTCCCCCAGCAACTCTGTACAAGTTACCTTCCCAGAGAAAAGGATGCCGGATACGGTACTGATTTCTCAACAGGGTCTTGCAAAGTGTGATGTCAAACATGTTCCCCTGACCATCAACAGTTGGGCCAGCTTCCCCTCCAAACTCGCTCCATGCCAAGCTGACCCAGTGGCAGGCTGAAGCCTGGTTCCTATCAGGTGGTCTGTCTCAGGTTTGGCCTCTTTTACTTTTTGTCCTTCTGCTTGCCCCCAAACACATCTCTCTAATTATTTTCTTAGCATCCATCTTCCTCCCAAAGTGTAAGTCACCCAAAAGATAACTCCATCAGGGTTTCAGGAGCAAATGAGGGTCCAGGTGGGATCTAGTGAGGTACAAATGACAGATAAACATATAAAAAGTCTCCCTGCCACACTAGTAACTTCTAATATGGGAACAAAATAAAATAATTGTGTTTTAAAATGGAAGGATAGGGCATAGTGGCATACAATTTCAATCCCAGCACTCTAGAGACAGAGGCAAGAGGGTCTCTGTGAGTGAGTCCAGTCTGGTCTGTAGACCAGTTGTTTTACTGGTTCTATAGCAAGTTCTAGGCCAGCCAGGGCTGCATACTGAGACTCTATCTTGAAAAAAGTCTAAATAAATTAAATAGACGAGGCTAAATGTACTGGCACATGCCTGTGATGGAAGCATCAGTGAGGTGGGTACAGAAAAAGTAGGATTACAAGAACATTTTTGGTTATATAGTGAATTTAAACCCACCCTGGGCTAATGAGACTCTGACTCAAACAAACAACAAAAGCACAATACTAAAAGGCTGGGGAGGGGATAGCTTTGAGATCATATTTGACCACCCACCTCAGCTGTTCCGAAAGGACTCAGAAGACCTCCAAGAGTATGGACATGCTTGAAAGACTTGACTGGCACTACACAAAATGTGCCAAATCCTCACCAAATATGCCAAATACTTCAACTCTTAAAGTTACAGGTGTCAAGCTCTGGATACGTCGCACCCACACAACGACTGTTGTGGACCCAAGCCAGAAGACTGTGAGAGCCAACTCAGGCCAGCCTCTGAAACTGACCTTCTCAGAAGGACCTCAGAATGGAAACCACGGCTCAGCCCTTGTTTGGCTTCCTGGTGCCCTTCCTGATATTTAACTTAAAAACAGAAGACCAGAATGCTGTTGGGGAAACAAACAAACCCAAGCAGCTCTGTAGGAACAGCATGGCCAATGAAACTCAGCTAAGACCTCAGGGCACTGAGATGGCTCAGCTGGTAAAGGTGCTGACTACACAAACCTGATTGTCTGAGTTTGATTCTGGGACCCTCCCTTCCTCCCTCTCTCCTTCCCTCCCTCCCTCCTTCCTTCCCTCCCTCCCTCCCTCCCTCCCTCCCTCCTTCCCTCTGTCCCTTCCTCCTTCTCTCCCTCCCTTCTTCCTTCCTCCCTCCCTCCCTCCCTTCTTCCTTCCTTCTTTCCTCCCTCCCTCCCTCCTTCCCTCCCTCCCTCCCTTCTTCCTTCTTTCCTCCCTCCCTCCCTCCGTCCCTTCTTCCTTCCTTCCTTCCTCCCTCCCTCCCTCCTTCCCTCCCTCTCTCCCTCCCTCCCTTCCTTCCTTCCTTTCCTTGCCCAATGCAATAGGTCTTGTCTGTAATCCTAACACTGCTACAGTCCTATAGTGAAATGGGAAACAGACAAGCCAGAAGTATGAATACATATCATAGCAACAGAAACAAGTGAGACCTTCCTCATAATCAAGGTGGAAGGAAGGAGACAACTGACTTCTGCAAATTGACCTCTGACTCCCAAACACAAATCTCTATACACATATACAAATATATAAATAAACATTTAAAAATGTAACTAAACAAAAAGCTGCTGCCCTACAAATCCAGACTCAGAATCCAACATCGACTAACTAGACTTGCCGCTATTTACATATCTAAAACCAAACCAAAGCGGGTCACTCTTGCCACCAAGCCTGACAACTGAGTTTCATCTCTGGGTCCCACATGGTGGAAAGAGAGAACTAATTCCTTCAAATTTATCACCTGACTTCCACACACTACATACATGTAATAAAAGTTTTCTAAGTCTGAAATCCAAATTGTGTATGTTTTGCACTATAGGTAGAGAATCACATTTTGTGATGCAGTGTAAAAATATTTAATCAAACAATATTGCAGTTGATTGAGAGGAGATCTAACTATGTAGCTCAGGCTAGTCATTCATTTATTCATTCATTTATTTTTAAATATTACAAAATAAAATATAATAAGATAAAACAAAACTATCACATTGAACTTAGACAAGACAAACAAACAGGAGGAAAAGAGCCCAAGAGAAGGCACAAGAATGAAAGACTCATTTGTATGCACACTCAAGAATCCCATTAAAAACACTAATCTGAAAGACATACTATATACACAGAAGACCTGGTGCAGATCCATGCAGGTCCTGTGCATGCTGCTTCAGTCTCTGTGAGTTCATATGATGTAGATGAACATGAATAGAGTAATCCCACACTAGCTCAGAATTGAGTATAATAAAGGGTTCTTTATTTAGGGAGGCAGACTCACAGATAACAGTCCTCTGCACAGGTGGGGAACAGGAACCAAATGCAGTGGCCAAGAGAGAGTGGGCATGTAAGTGCACACATTTTTGGTACCCAAGGCCACGCCCAACCTGGTCCAGCATCTCAAAGGCCGTTGAGTGAAGGAGGTTCCCCAGCACCTCCCCCTTTTATCTAAATGAGAGACTTCCAAACCGAATACAAAACTATATACAATAAGAACAGATATCAAGTATAAAAATTAGGATTACAACCAATATAAACAGTATTAAGCAAGAAACATATGCTAAATGTTTTAATAATTATTCTATCCTAAGGAGTTTAAGTCTTGTTTTAGAAATGGCTTGGCTAAGTCATGAGAGAAAAGTAACTATGACTATCGAATCTTCAGCCTCGTTGAAGGCCTGAGAAGGGAGTTAATATTACTTGAGTAGGCAGGAAGTGAACTCAAACAGCTTCCAAAATGTGCAATAAATGACAGAGACAACTGGCTACCTGGGCAATCACCCAAAGACTCATTTGCATCATTGGACCAACCAATTTTGGCTAAGGCCTAGAATAACTGACAGACCATTTTTAGAGGCAGGAAATTTTTTTAAATTGTCTTACCTTGTCTTGGCAAGGTTTGGTAGTCTTTTTTCTTGTATCCTGCTTGTCCAGTCTGGATACTGTACATTTTGTCAATGATTGAGGCATGGGCAATTCCTTGCCCAATGGCCAGTTTTGCCAAGAAGAAAACAAGTTCCAGGTAGAGTGTCTTCAGTGCTCAACATTCTCTCAGGAATAGATTGGTGCTTCCAGGAGCAATTGTATCTCATGCCAAGAGAGCCCTAAGTTTTTTAAATGCCATGTTACACAGGTCTTTGAAGTGGTTGAAGATTACCTATCTATGTGGAATACCATCTCTGTGCATTTAAAGAACCTGATTAGTCTAAGTTTGATGAACATGGATAACTATTGACCTATAATACTTAATACCTGTGTAGCTTAAAGACTAAGACTTTATATTAGAATATTAAACAATCTTTAAACAACTATGTAGCAAATGAGGACAATGACCTCAAAATGTAAACAATATTTAAGTATCTTGATCAAAGATAAAAATGCATAGTGCAATATGATAAATATATCTTTAAAATGTATCAATATACAAAATACAATAAATAAAATGTCTTAAGTAGAGGTAAAACACCATGCATACAATATGACAAAATAACTTTGCATAGGTGTACAAATATTGTAAACGTAAATGGGAGAATATCCAATATAACAAATATAATTTGCATTTATATCAATACACCAGAATCTATAACAATGTAAATTATCTATAAATAATAGCTCACAAGTACTCACTTTATTATTCATTATTATTATTAAGGTAAATAAGCTCATGCTAATATACCTATTATCCCATTCAATTTCCTTTTTTTTTCAAGTGATCCCTGAGCCTACAAATTTTCTACCCCAACCCCAACTCTATACCAGCTATAATCAACTCCTAAATGATGTCCCTAATCCTGAGGACAAACTTTGTTTGGAGAGGGAATGTCATCTTCTAGAGTCTCTTCCAGCTGTCATGTGAGTGATGTTCTTTTTATGGGATTATGTTAAACTAAAATGATGGTTAAGTTTTAAGATTATTGTCTGGTATAATTGCAAATAGTCTCTGAGTAGTTGATAGGGTTTTTCTGAAGTTCTTATTTGGAGTTCTGGCCAGAATGTTATAAGAAGGTGCACCATTTCAACTAACCAACTTGGAACCATCTTGGGCAGCTGGTACCCAAAACTGATCTTAAAGTAGCACTATCAACATCATAACATCATATCAACCAGGTGGTGTCAATGTTGTGGGGCCCCATCTTCTTCCTGGAAACTTCAAAGATCATTGCAGAAAAATTTATTGTTCGTTGTGGAAAACTTAAGCATTAAACACATATTTAAGAAAGGTACAATATAGACAAAAATAGGTATGGAGAAAAGTAAAATTTTTCCTAAGTTCTTTCTTCTTTCTGTCCCATACCAGATGGCCCCTGACATAAGACAGAAACTCTGAATTTTTTTTTGAACAACATGCTCAGATTTAGAGAAGGATGGTCATTGTCCAACTCCAAAGCCAGCTGTGATTTTTAAGTAAGTTTTGACTATTATTATACTGGGCAGTAATGAAATTTTACCCTGCAGATGACCTGTCCTCATATGTCATATGCTATAGAGATTTGTATTGGTGTGGATCTTGCTTTATTGATACAAATTTAAGGTAAATTTTGCTATATGTGTATTTCTGCTCTTGATTACAGTATTGTGTTTGTGCAGCTTATTTAAAAATGTAATATATAATTAAGAAATATAGGTTAATAAATAGTCATCTATAATAGCCAAGCTTGTAGCCATGTTAGTTAGGTTTTCTAGATATATAGAGATATATTTCAGTTAGATAGATAGTCAAACCTTTCAAAGACCTACAGAATATGGCATTTAAAATGTTTTTGTTTTTTTTTTTTTGGTTTTTTTTTTTTTTTCTCATGGTTTATTTTTTTTTTATATTTAAAAATTTCCATCTCCTTCCCTCCTCCTCCCCCCTCCCTCCCCTCCTTCTCCCCTTTCTCTCCCCTCCTTCTCCCCCTTCCCTCCCCTCCCCTCCACCCATACCTCCCCTCCCTCCCTCTCAAGGCCAAGGAGCCATCAGGGTTCCCCACTCTATGCTAAGACCAAGGTCCTCCCAACTCCCCCCAGGTCCAGGAAGGTGATCGACCAAGCTGAGAAGGCTCCCACAGAGCCCGTCCATGAAGAACAATCAGAGCCCAGAGCCATTGTCCTTTGCTTCTCAGTCAGCCCCCGCTGTTGGCCACACTCAGAGAGACGGGTTTGGTCGCATGATCCATCAGTCCCATTCCAACTGGAGTTGGTGATCTCCCATTAGTTCTGTCCCACCGTCTCCATGAGTGAACGCACCCCTCTCGTTCCTGACTTTCTCCCTCATGTTCTCGCTCCTTCTGCTCCTCATCGGGACCTTGGGAGCTCAGTCCAGTGCTCCAATGTGGGGCTCAGTCACCTTCCCCATCTGTCGCCAGCTGGAGGTTCCCTCACGGTCCTGACTTTCTTTCTCATGTTCTCTCTCCTTCTGCTCCTCATCAGGACCTTGGGAGCTCAGTCCGGTGCTCCAAGGTGGGGCTCTGTCATTTTCTTCATCTATCGTCAGGTGGAGGTTCTATGGTGATATGCAAGAAATTCATCAGTATGGCTATAGGAACTGGCCTTTTCAGGCTCCCTCTCCTCAGCTGCCCAAGGAACTAACTGGGGGCGTCTCCCTGGAAGCCTGGGAACCCCTCTAGGGTCAAGTCTCTTGACAACCGTCAGGTAGCTCCTTAAATTCAGATATATGCTTCCCTGCTCTCATATCCACCCTTCCTATATCCCAAGCACCCCATTCCTCCGAGCTCCCCCCGCTCTCCCCTTCACACTTTTCTCTCCCCATCTTCCCTTGGCCCAGTCTTGCCCAACCCTCAAGTTCCCAATTTTGCCTGGCGATCGTGTCTACTTCCAATATCCAGGAGGATTACTATATCTTTTTTGGGAGTTCACCTTCTTATTATCTTCTCAAGGAACCCAAACTTATAGGCTCGATGTCCTTTAATCATGGCTAGAAACCGAATATGAGTGAGTACATCCCATGTTCATCTTTATGGGTTTGGGTTACCTCACTCAGAATAGTGTTTTCTATTTCCATCCATTTGCCTGCAAAATTCAAGATGTCATTGTTTTTTACCGCTGAGTAGTATTCTAGCATGTATATATTCCACAGTTTCTTCATCCATTCTTCCACTGAAGGGCATCTAGGCTGTCTCCAGGATCTGGCTATTACAAATAATGCTGCTATGAACATAGATGAGCATATGCTTTTGTTGTATGATTGGGCATCTCTTGGGTAGATTCCCAATAGTGGAATTGCTGGGTCCTGGGGTAGGTTGATCCCGAATTTCCTGAGAAACCGCCACACTGCTTTCCAAAGTGGTTGCACAAGTTTGCATTCCCACCAGCAATGGATGAGTGTGCCCCTTACCCCACAACCTCTCCAGCAAAGGTTATTATTGGTGTTTTGGATTTTAGCCAATCTGACAGGTGTAAGATGATATCTCAAAGTTGTTTTGATTTGCATTTCCCTGATAGCTAGGGAGGTTGAGCATGACCTTAAGTGTCTTTTGGCCATTCGAACTTCTTCTGTTGAGAATTCTCTGTTCAGTTCATCGCCCCATTTTTTAATTGGGTTAATTGGCATTTTACCGTCTAGTCTCTTGAGTTCCTTATATATTTTAGAGATCAGACCTTTGTCAGTTGCAGGGTTGGTGAAGATCTTTTCCCAGTCAGTAGGCTGCCTTTGTGTCTTAGTGACAATGTCCTTTGCTTTACAGAAGCTGCTCAACTTCAGGAGGTCCCATTTATTCAATGTTGCCCTTAAAGTCTGTGCAGCTGGGGTTATGCATAGGAAACGGTTCCCTGTGCCCATTTGTTGTAGAGTACTTCCCACTTTCTCCTCTATCAATCTCAATGTGTTCAAATTAATATTGAGGTCTTTAATCCATTTGGACTTGAGTTTTGTGCATGGTGATAGATATGGATCTACTTTCATTCTTCTACAGGTTGACATCCAGTTATGCCAGCACCATTTGTTGAAGATGCCCTCTTTTTTCCATTGTGTACTTTTGGCTCCTTTATCAAAAATCAGGTGTTCATAGGTTTGTGGTTTAAGATCCGGGTCTTCTACACGATTCCATTGGTCAACTTCTCTGTTCTTATGCCAATACCAAGCCGTTTTCAATACTGTAGCTCTGTAATAGAGTTTGAAGTCAGGGATGGTAATGCCTCCAGAAGTACCTTTATTGTATAAGATTTTTTTGGCTATCCTGGGTTTCTTGTTTTTCCATATAAAGTTGATTATTGTCCTCTCAATCTCTGTGAAGAATTTTAATGGGACCTTGATTGGGATTGCATTGAATCTATAGATTGCTTTTGGTAGAATTGCCATTTTTACTATGTTGATCCTCCCAATCCACGAGCAGGGGAGATCCTTCCATTTTCTGGTATCCTCTTCAATTTCTTTCTTCAAAGACTTAAAGTTCTTGTCAAATAAATCCTTCACTTCCTTGGTTAGCGATACTCCCAGATATCTTATGCTATTTGTGGCTATTGTGAAAGGTGATACTTCTCTGATTTCCCTCTCTGCTTCCTTATCCTTTGTGTATAGGAGGGCGACTGATTTTTTGGAGTTGATCTTGTATCCTGCCACGTTACTGAAGGAGTTTATCAGCTGTAGGAGTTCTTTGGTGGAGTTTTTGGGGTCGCTTATGTATACTATCATATCATCTGCAAATAATGAAAGTTTAACTTCTTCCTTTCCAAATTGAATCCCCTTGATTCCCTTATGTTGTCTTATTGCTATTGCTAGAACTTCAAGCACTATATTGAAGAGATAAGGAGAGAGTGGACAGCCTTGTCGTGTTCCTGAATTTAGTGGGATAGCCTTGAGTTTCTCTCCGTTTAATTTGATGTTAGCTGTCGGCTTGCTGTAAATAGCTTTTATTATATTTAGGAATGACCCTTGTATCCCTAATCTCTCCAAGACCTTTATCATAAAAGGGTGCTGAATTTTGTCAAATGCTTTTTCAGCATCTAATGAGATGACCATATGGTTTTTTTTCCTTCAGTTTGTTTATATGATGGATTACATTAATAGATTTTCGTATGTTGAACCAGCCCTGCATCTCTGGGATGAAGCCTACTTGATCGTAATGGATAATTTTTCTAATGTGTTCTTGGATTCGGTTTGCCAGTATTTTATTGAGAATTTTTGCGTCCATGTTCATGAGTGAGATTGGCCTGTAATTCTCTTTCTTGGTTGAGTCTTTGTGTGGTTTAGGTATCAGGGTAACTGTAGCTTCATAGAAGGAATTTGGCAGTGACTCTTGTGTTTCTATATTATGAAATACCTTAAGGAGTATAGGTATTAGGTCTTCTTGGAAGTTCTGGTAGAATTCCGCATTGAAACCATCTGGTCCTGGGCTCTTTTTGGTAGGGAGGTTTCTGATAACAGTTTCTAATTCTTCGCGACTAACAGGACGATTTAGAGCATTTACCTGGTCCTGGTTTAACTTTGGTATATGGTATTTATCTAAAAAACTGTCCATTTCTTTTACATTTTCCAATTTTGTGGCATACAGGCTTTTGTAGTAAGATCTAATGATTTTCTGAATTTCCTCTGTGTCTGTGGTTATGTCCCCCTTTTCATTTCTGATCTTGTTAATTTGCGTGTTCTCCCTCTGCCGTTTGATTAGTTTGGCTAAGGGTTTGTCAATCTTGTTGATTTTCTCCAAGAACCAGCTTCTTGTTTCATTGATTCTTTGGATTGTTTTCTGTGTTTCTATTTTGTTGATTTCTGCCCTCAGTTTGATTATTTCCAGTCTTCTACTTCTCCTAGGTGAGTCTGCTTCTTTTTTTTCCAGAGCTTTCAGGTGTGCTGTTAAGTCACCAATGAGTGCTTTCTCCGTTTTCTTTAAGTGGGCACTTAGTGCTATGAACTTTCCTCTTAGCACTGCTTTCATTGTGTCCCATAGGTTTGAGTATGTTGTGTCTTTGTTTTCATTAAATTCAAGAAAGACTTTAATTTCTTTCTTTATTTCTTCCTTGACCCAGGTGTGGGTCAGTAGTTGACTGTTCAGTTTCCATGAGTTTGTGGGCCTTCTGGGGGTAGCATTGTTGTTGAATTCTAATTTTAATCCATGGTGATCCGATAAGACACAGGTGGTTACTAATATTTTTTTGTAACTGTGGAAGTTTGCTTTGTTACCAAGTATATGGTCAATTTTCGAAAAGGTTCCATGAGCCGCAGAGAAGAAGGTATATTCTTTCCTATTTGGGTGGAATGTTCTATAGATGTCTGTTAAGTCCATTTGGTTCATTACCTCCATTAAGTCTTTCAATTCTCTGTTAGGTTTCTGTCTGATTGACCTGTCCATTGGTGAGAGAGGAGTGTTGAAGTCTCCAACTATTAGTGTGTGTGGTTTGATGGCTGCCTTGAGTTCTAGAAGTGTTTCTTTTACATAAGTGGGAGCTTTTATATTAGGGGCATAGATATTCAGGATTGAGACGTCATTCTGAAGGATTTTTCCTGTTATGAGTATAAAGTGTCCCTTTCCATCTCTTCTGATTGATTTTAGTTTGAAGTCAACTTTGTTGGAAATTAGTATGGCCACACCCGCTTGTTTCTTAGGGCCATTTGCTTGATAAACCTTTTCCCAACCCTTTACTCTGAGTAGGTGCCTGTCTTTGTGGTTGAGGTGTGTTTCTTGTAAACAGCAAAATGTTGGATTCTGTTTTCGTATCCAGTCTCTTAGCCTGTGCCTTTTTATAGGTGAATTGAGTCCATTGATATTAAGTGATATTAATGACCAGTGGTTGTTAACTTCAGTCATTTTTAGTAGTAGAGTTTGTGTGTTTCCCTTCTTCTAGTTGTGCTGGTGAAGGGTCGCTAGATGCCTGAGTTATTGTCGGCGTTGTTGGACTCCTTGGTTTGTGATTTTCCTTCTATTACTTTCTGCAAGGCTGGATTTGTGGCTGCGTATTGTTTAAATCTGTTTTTGTCCTGGAATATCTTGTTTTCTCCATCAATGGTGAATGCAAGCTTTGCTGGGTATAATAGTCTAGGCTTGCATCCATGTTCCCTAAGTGTCTGTAGCACATCTATCCAAGCTCTTCTGGCTTTCATGGTTTCCATTGAGAAATCAGGTGTAATTCTGATAGGTTTCCCTTTATATGTTACTTGACCTTTTTCCTTTGCAGCTCTTAATATCTGTTCTTTATTCTGTATGTTTTGTGTTTTGATTATTATATGGCGTGGGGATGCTTTCTTTTGATCCAGTCTATTTGGTGTTCTGTAGGCTTCTTGTACCTTCATAGGAACATCCTTCTTTAGGTTGGGGAAGTTTTCTTCTATAATTTTGTTGAATATGTTTTCTGGGCCTTTGAGTTGTAATTCTTCTCCTTCTTCTACCCCAATTATTCTTAGGTTTGGTCTTTTCATGGTGTCCCAGATTTCCTGAATGTTTTGTGTTAAGAATTTGTTAGATTTGTTTAGTTCTTTAATCTGTGAGTTTATTTCCTCTATAGTATCTTCAGAGTCCGAGATTCTTTCTTCCATCTCTTGTATTCGGTTGGAAATACTTGTCTCTGAAGTTTCTGTTCGTTTACTCAGAGTTTCCATTTCCAGTCGTCCCTCAGATTGTGTTTTCTTCAATACCTCCATTTCATTTATCAGGTCTTGTACTGTTTCCCTTACCTGTTTGATTGCTTTTTCTTGTTTTTCTTGTTTTTCTTGGGTATCTTTGAGAGATTTATTTATTTCGTCTACCTTTTTGTTTGTCATCTCCATTTCTTTATGGCAGTTTTTTACCTCCTGTTTAAGGTCCTCTATTATTTTTATAAAGTACTGTTTAATGTCAGTTTCTTCTATATCTTCTGGGGTAGGGTGTTCAATTCTTGTTGTTTCGGGATGTCTGGCTTGTGGTGATGTCATGTTGCCTTTCATGTTGTTGGAGGAGCTCCTGCATTGGCGCCTGCCCATCTCTTCCTTCAAAAGGAGCGCGGAGGTGTTTGGTGTCCCCAAAGAATGATGGATCCTCCTGCAGACTGTGAGGTCCCCTTGCAGGCCAAGCAGCTCTCAGACAAAGGCCTACCTTGCTCCGGGCAGTCAAATGAAGGAGGGGATCTCCCACCGGCCTGGGTGCACTCAATTCCAGGTCCCCAGAGCCCAAACAGGCTGAGCTGTGGGATTTTGTGGCCCCAAAGACGGGAGGATGAGGCAGGGGGAGGGGGGGAGGATTCTGGGTGCAAGCTGGGAAGGGACAGGGAGAGAGAGGCAGTATCCGGGGAGAATAACCCCTGCAGGAAGAGCAGGAAGTGTGCTGGTGGCAGGGGGAGTTGTGGAGAGTCGGTGGTCCCTCTCCGGGCTGCTGCCGCGGTTCAGGCACTCACTCCTCACTCACCCCAAAGAATGATGGATCCTTCTGCAGACTGTCAGGTCCCCTTGCAGGCCAAGCAGCTCTCAGACAAAGGCCTACCTTGCTCCGGGCAGTCAAATGAAGGAGGGGACCTCCCACCGGCCTGGGTGCACTCAATTCCAGGTCCCCAGAGCCCAAACAGGCTGAGCTGTGGGATTTTGTGGCCCCAAAGACGGGAGGATGAGGCAGGGGGAGGGGGGGAGGATTCTGGGTGCTAGCTGGGAAGGGACAGGAAGAGAGAGGCAGTATCCGGGAGAATAACCCCTGCAGGAAGAGCAGGAAGTGTGCTGGTGGCAGGGGGAGTTGTGGAGAGTCGGTGGTCCCTCTCCGGGCAGCTGCCGCGGTTCGGGCACTCACTCCTCACTCACCCCAAAGAATGATGGATCCTTCTGCAGACTGTGAGGTCCCCTTGCAGGCCAAGCAGCTCTCAGACAAAGGCCTACCTTGCTCCGGGCAGTCAAATGAAGGAGGGGATCTCCCACCGGCCTGGGTGCACTCAATTCCAGGTCCCCAGAGCCCAAACAGGCTGAGCTGTGGGATTTTGTGGCCCCAAAGACGGGAGGATGAGGAAGGGGGAGGGGGGGAGGATTCTGGGTGCAAGCTGGGAAGGGACAGGGAGAGAGAGGCGGTATCCGGGGAGAATAACCCCTGCAGGAAGAGCAGGAAGTGTGCTGGTGGCAGGGGGAGTTGTGGAGAGTCGGTGGTCCCTCTCCGGGCTGCTGCCGCGGTTCGGGCACTCACTCCTCACTCACCCCAAAGGACGATGGATCCTCCTGCAGACTTTCAGGTCCCCTTGCAGGCCAAGCAGCTCTCAGACAAAGGCCTACCTTGCTCCGGGCAGTCAAATGAAGGAGGGGACCTCCCACCGGCCTGGGTGCACTCAATTCCAGGTCCCCAGAGCCCAAACAGGCTGAGCTGTGGGATTTTGTGGCCCCAAAGACGGGAGGATGAGGCAGGGGGAGGTGGGGAGGATTCTGGGTGCAAGCTGGGAAGGGACAGGAAGAGAGAGGCAGTATCCGGGAGAATAACCCCTGCAGGAAGAGCAGGAAGTGTGCTGGTGGCAGGGGGAGTTGTGGAGAGTCGGTGGTCCCTCTCCGGGCAGCTGCCGCGGTTCGGGCACTCACTCCTCACTCACCCCAAAGAACGATGGATCCTCCTGTAGACTGTCAGGTCCCCTTGCAGGCCAGCAGCTCTCAGAGAAAGGCCTACCTTGCTCCGGGCAGTCAAATGAAGGAGGGGACCTCCCACCGGCCTGGGTGCACTCAATTCCAGGTCCCCAGAGCCCAAACAGGCTGAGCTGTGGGATTTTGTGGCCCCAAAGACGGGAGGATGAGGCAGGGGGAGGGGGGGAGGATTCTGGGTGCAAGCTGGGAAGGGACAGGAAGAGAGAGGCAGTATCCGGGGAGAATAACCCCTGCAGGAAGAGCAGGAAGTGTGCTGGTGGCAGGGGGAGTTGTGGAGAGTCGGTGGTCCCTCTCCGGGCAGCTGCCGCGGTTCGGGCACTCACTCCTCACTCACCCCAAAGAATGATGGATCCTTCTGCAGACTGTGAGGTCCCCTTGCAGGCCAAGCAGCTCTCAGACCTTAAAATGTTTTAAGATCTTAGGACGTTTTATGACAATGAGACTCATCTGTTCCTGGTAGCACCAATCTACTTCAAGAGAATGATGGGCACTGATGAGGCTCCTTATGGAGTTTGATAACCATTGGGCATGAAACTGCTCTTGCCTGGACTGTTTAATGTTATGCTGTATGAACTGGAGATGCACAACCCACAGAAAAATGACTGGTTAAGTTGCCTAAAGGTGAGATGATCCTTCAGGGTCCCTGCTTCATGAAAGAGTTTGCCAGACATTCTGCAGAACACAAACTGCCAATATAGGTGAAGCTGTCTTTGAAATTTCCTGCTTCATGGAAAAGTCTGCTGGATACTATGGGCCAGTAGGCTGAAGATGGGTGTCTGCAATGTTACAGAAGAACTTTGGGTGATTGTCTAGGCAGCAAGATGTCTCTGTAAATTCTAGAGTTTTGAAAGTTGCTTACAATGTACTTCCTGTTTACTTAGGAAATCTTATGTCCTTCTGGGGTCTTTGATGGATTTAAAGAATAGGTAGTTATAATTACAGTTTTCTTTTGTTATGATAAAAGATAAAGTAGATATAAATGTTGTAACTGTAATTCTTGCTTAATACCTGTCTTGTTATATGTAATTTTACTATGTTAAAGTTAAAACCTTCCTTTTTATTTAAGCAGAAAAGAGGAAAGCAGTGATCCTTTCTAGATAGTTATTTTATTTATACTTATCTCCATTAGGAGATTTCAATAAATTGTTGTAGGTGTAATAATCTTTATTGGGCAGCAGGTGTTGTAGTTGCAAGGTGCACACAACGGGCAGTGGAAGGCAAGTTCCAGTACCTAAATCACCTGGGAATTAATCAATTAATTAAGAGCAGTGCATTCGTACACAGAGGGCTGAGTTAGCCAGAATATCAAGGAACCCAAAGCTTGCCAGCAGTGGAGAGCCACAAATAGGGCCTGGGCATGGCTGGCAAACATGTTGCTGTGCGTATCATGGTGGGAGAAAAACTGGGTGGCCAGAGAACTTGCAGTAGCATGCTGTGTGCAGGGCAGTCTGGGTGTAGGTGGGAGAGGCTGCAGTGGCAGGAAGTATGCCCAGGCTGGTAGGCCAGGGAGTGAAGTGTGGGGAAAAAGGCATGTGCAAACCTTTTGAGCCAATTCCTGTAGGTGTAGGCTCATGCCCCACGTCGGGCGCCAGATGTAGATGAATGTGAATAAAGTAGTCCCACACTAGTTCTGAATTGAGTATAGTAAAGGTTCTTTATTTAGGGGGGAATGAAGGCATAAATCACAAACAATCCCACACCGGTTTGGAATTATTATTAATAGAATGGTTATTTATTTAAGGGGAAAAATTTACAGATCACCATCCCAGACAACAGCCCTCTGCACAATCAGGAAAGGAGCCTAGTCGCCAGAAGCAGAGCCGGAAGCCAGAGCAAGTGGAGGGAAGTGGCCGCATTTTTAAAAAGAGAGACCACGCCCCAATGGGCTGGTATCTCAGCGGCTATTGGCTGAAGGAGCAGAAGGAGCTCCCGCAACAGGGGCAGACTCACAGGTCACAGTCCTCTGCACGTGTAGGGAACAGGAACCAAATCCAGCAGCCAAGAGAGAGCAGGTGCATGAGTGCACACGTTTTTGGTACTGAAGGCCATGCCCAGCCTGGTCCAGTATCTCAAAGGTCATTGGAAGGTTTCCGAGCAATATGAGCTTTGCATATGTGATTTAGGGGGCTTTGTTTTCTTGGTGTCCTCCATCCCCTCTGGGTCTTATACTCTTTGTGCTTCCTCTTCCATGAGGTTCTCTGAGCTCTGAGGAAAGGGATTTGATGGATACATCCCTTTTTAGGGATGAATATTCCAAGGTTTCTCACTCTCTGCACAATGTCTGGCTATGGATCTCATACCTATTCCCATCTGCTGCAGGAGGAAGCTTCTCTGATGATGGGTGAGCAAAGCACGGATCTATGAGTATAGCAGAACATCATCAGGAATTACTTTATCACTACCTCATTTTTCTTTTTTTTAACCAGTATTATTTGGCTTTACACTAGGTCTTTGGGCTATCTACTCCCAGGTTCTTGGTCACCCAAGTGGTGTTGGGCATGGAGTCCATCTCAAAAAGTGAATCTTAAGGGAAATCAGTTATGGGTTGGTTGCTCCCATAAGCTTTGTGCCACCATTGCCCTAGCATATCTTGTGGGCAGTAGAGCAATATAGATAAAGGATTTGTGGCTGGCTTGGTATTTGCATTCCTCTTTTGAGAGCATGCAGAATTATGTTACTGTACCAAAAAACACTGGAATATTGGGGTGAAGGCTTTATGTAGGCACCAATTTGCCATCTCCATCTTCAATGAATTGAGTAGGTACTGTCTTCAACAATGGACCTTACTGTCCTTTTGTGGAGAGCAATGAGTCTTGGCAACAACTTGGGTTCTTTGGGGATTCCCATAGGGAGCCTCTGGCAAACAAGTCATTTATATGTAACCATATAAATACTGGAAGCTTTATTTGGTAACAAGAGATAGCCAATTGAAACTCTGTCTTCCCCCATTATTTTGTGCTTTCATTTAAATTGCTTTCATATATGTACATATTTTAGAAAGTTTCTACTGTGTTAGGTTTCCATATTACCCACTCAAATGTCCCTAAATTTTAGTTGTCTCTCCCTGTGTTCCCTCCATAATCCCCTCTCTCTACCCCCCTCTGTTTGATCCTCTTATCCCAGCCCCTCACATCCATCCCTAACTATCTATTCTATTTCCCTTTCCTAAAGAGATCAATCTGTTCCTTCCAGTCCCTTACTCTATACCTACCCTCTATGGTTCTATATATTATGGCTTGGTTATCAATGACTTCACAGCTAATAGCCACACATAAGTGAAGTCATACCATATCATATTTATCTTTCTGAGTCTAGGATACTTCACTCAAGATGGTTTTTTTTTCTAGTTCCATCTATTTGCCTGAAGATTTCATGATGTCATTTTTTAAAAGGCTGAGTAATACTCCATTGCATAAATCTACCACATTTTTCCTTATCCATTCTTCTGTTGAGACACATCTAGGTTGTTTTCAATTACTGGCTATTATGAATAGAGCAACAATGACCATGATTGAGCAAGTATTTCTGTGGTATGATGGAGCAGCCTGAGGTAGACCAGTTCCCATCTTCCTCATTAACTGCCACATTGATTTCCATATTGTCTGTACCGGCTGCCCTCCCACCAGCAGTGCATGAACAAGATTACTTCACATTCTCTCCAGAATGAGCTGTCACTTGTTTACTTGATTTTAGTCATTCTGACAAGTAGACGATGAAGTCTCAAAGTAGTTTTGATTTGCATTTCCCTGATGACTAATCGTGTTGAACCTTTCTTTAAGTGAATTTCCTTTGTTGAGAATTCTCTGTTTAGATCTGTATCCCATTTTTTAAGTAGGTTATTTGTTTTCTTGATATCTAGTTTCTTGAATTCTTTATATATTTTGAATATTAGCCCTCTATCAGCTATGTAATTGGTAAATACCTTTTCTCATTCTGTAGGATGCTGTTTTTTCCAAATGACAGGGTCCTTTGCCATACAGAAGCTTCTCATTTTCATAAGGTCCTGTTTATTAATTGTTGATCTTAGTTTCTGCACTAACAGTTCAGAAAGTCTTTCTCTGAGTCAATGAGTTCAAGACTATTCCCCACTTTCTCTTCTATCAGGTTCAGTGTATCTTGTTTTAGGTTGAGGCATTTGATCCATTTGGAGTCGGATTTTGTACAGGGTGATAAGTATGGATCTATTTGGATTTTTTTTACCATACAGTTCTACCAGTACCCTTTGTTGAAGATAAAAGTCTTTTTTTCTAGTACGTATTTCTGACTTATTTTTATAAAAAATCAGGTGTCCATTGGTGTATGAATTTATGTCCTGGTCTTCAATTTGATTCCATTGATCAACAAGTCTATTTTTATGCCATTACCATGCAGCTTTTATTACTATAGCTCTGTAGTACAACTTGAAATTGGTACTGGTGATACCTCCAGCAGGTCTTTTATTATTCAAGACTGTTCTAGCTATTCTAGGTTTTTTGTATTTCCATATGAAGC
Source organism: Arvicola amphibius (assembly GCF_903992535.2). Lineage (NCBI taxonomy): Eukaryota > Metazoa > Chordata > Mammalia > Rodentia > Cricetidae > Arvicola > Arvicola amphibius. The sequence goes on along the minus strand of NC_052054.1, from coordinate 117,231,105 downwards.
TGAAAATTGTTCTTTCAAGATCTGTGAAGAATTGTGTTGGAATTTTGATGGGGACTGATTAAATCTATATATTGCTTTTGATAAAGTGGACATTTTTACTATATTAATCCTACCAATCCAAGAACATGGGTGATCTATCCATCTTCTGATGTCTTTTTCAGTTTCTTTCTTCAATGACTTGAAGTTTTTATCAACCAAGTCTTTCACTTGCTTGGTTAGAGTTACCCCAAGACATTTTGTATTATATGAGGCATTGTAAAAGGTGTTTCCATGATTTCTCTCTCAGACCATTTGTCATTTGTATATAGGTAGATACTGGTGTAAGTTAATATTGTATCCAGCTACTTTGCTGAAAGTGTTTATCAGTTGTAGGCATTTTCTGTTAGAATTTTTCAGATCACTTATGTCTACTATTATATCATCTATAACTAAAGATATTTTGACTTCTTCCTTTTTAATTTGTATCCCTTTGATCTCATCCAGTTGTCTTATTGCTCTAGCTAAGGTTTTAAGTACTATATTGAATAGGTATGGAGAGAGTGACAACCTTGTATTGTTCCTGATTTTAGTAGAATTTCCTTTGGGTTTCTCTCCATTCAAGTTGATGCTAAGGGCTTGCTGTAAACTGCCATTATTATGTTGAAATATGTCCCATGTATCCTTAAATCTCCAGAATTTTTATCAGAAAGAGGCATTAGATTTTTTTTGTCAATGGCTTGTTCTGCATCTAATGAGATGTTCACGTGGTTTTTGCCTTTCAGTTTGTTTGTATGATGGATTACATTTATTGATTTATGCTGTGGGATAATGCTCTTGTACACTGTAAAGATTTGTCACTCATATTAGTTTAATAAAACAGTGATTGGCCAGTAGCCAGGCAGGAAGTATAGACAGGACAACCAGACTAAGAGAACTCTGGGAAGAGGAAAGGCAGAGACAGTCATCATCCAGAAGCAGAGAAAGCAAAGTGAGAAAGCCTTACTGAGAAAAGGTACCAAGTCATATGGCTAAACATAGACAAGAACTGTGGGTTAATTTAAGTTGTAAGAGCTAGTTAATAATAGTCCCAAACTAATAGGCCAAACAGTTTATTATTAATATAAGTCCCTGTGTGTTTCTTTGGGACTGAACAGCTGTGGGACTGGCAGAGACAGAAACTTTTGTCTACAAATTTACATATACTGAATCACTCCTGCATCTCTAGGATGAAACCTACTTGATTATGGTAAATGATTGTTTTGATGTGTTCTTGGATTTATTTTGTAAGTAATTCTCTTTCTTTGTTGGGTCTTCATGTAGTTTGGGTATCAGGGTAACTGTGGCCTCATAAGAGGCCTTGGGCAACATTCCTTCTGTTTGTATTTTATAGAATAATCTGAGGAGAATTGGAATTAACTCTTATTTGATACTTTTTTGGTTTTTAGTTTTTTGAGACAAGAGATTTCTCTGTGTAGCCTTGGTTGCCCTGGAACTATAGACAAAGCTGGCCTTGAACTCAGAGATCTACTTGTCTCTGCCTCCCCAGTGCTGGGATTAAAGGCATACACCAACACGCCCAGCTGGTTGGGGAGGCCTTCAATGACTGCTTTTATTTCACCGGGGGCCAGAAGTATATTTAAATTGCTTATTCAATCTTCATTTTCAACTTTGGTAAATGGTATGCGTTGAGAAAATTGTCCATTTCTTTTATATTATCCTGTTTGGTGGAGTACAAGTTTAAAGTATGACCTAATGATTCTCTAGGTTTCCTCAGTGTCTGTTATATCCCCTTTTATGTCTCTAATTTTGTTAATTTAGATATTTTTTTTCTCCTCTTAGTTAATTTTGATAGGGATTTGTCAGTTTACTGATTTTCTCAAACAACAAGCTTTGTGTCATTGGCTGTTTGTATTTTTGCTTGTTCCTACTTTATTGATTATTTCTCACAGTCTGCTCCTCTTGGATGTTCTTACTTCCTTTTGTTCTGGAGCATTCAGGGGTGCTGTTGAGTTGATGGTGCAAAACCACTCCAGATTCTTCTGTAGGAACTAGTGCGATGAGCTTGCCTCTTAGGACGGTCTCCATTGTGTCGCGTAGGCTCGGGTTTATTGTGTATCCATTTTCATTCAGTAAATTTTCTACTTATTTACTTATTGTTGTTGCTGCTGTTTTTCGAGACAGGATTTCTCAGGGTAGCCTTGACTATCTTCTTATTTTTAAGCCACCTATGGTTGAGCCATGAAATGACTTCTGATGACAACCAACAGCCCTCCAGCCCTAATCCTCATGGTAAGGACAGTGAATTCAAAAATCCTTTTACCTAATAATGGTCTGTACATTTCTCAGTACCATATTTGTTCAGCAAATTCCTGACATGCCCACGACCCAAATTAAAGATTTCCTATTGACTGTTTTCTGTGGCAATGGAGAATTTAATGTTCTCAGCCTCTCTCCTTTCAACCACACCCAACCAAATAAAATACCATATTCTCCCTGGACACAGATACCACTTTTTGGTTCAATGTTTTTGTTATAATGACCATAAAAACAATTGTTCAAGTGTTTACATTCCTGTCTTTGGACCTATTTTGTTGTCCTTGGAATTAGGGTTTTCCACATATTCATCATTGCATTTGTCTCATCTGTCACTCTCGATACGGTCACGCTCACTAGGGAATGTGTTAACTTTCTAGGAACCTCTCTCCTGGGGGCCTCCATGGTCTTGTTTCAGCCTGGACTGCTCACTCCCAGGACTGTTTCTGTTCTCTGCATCATTTGATGACACTTCCAGACGAATTCTAAACCTGATTGCAACTTTCAACAACATTTCCGCTTGGGATTTTCACTTTGATTGTGTTGAATCCACTGCTCAGTTAGGAGGAAACTGACATCTCTCGAGATGTCTCCTGGTCTGTAAAAGTATTTTTCTCCATTTGTTTGAGTCTCCTTTGTTTCTTTACAAAGAATGCTTCACTGCTTAGAGTCCACAATTCATATAGATACACTGTTAAGCTTATTCCTAAGTATTTTATAGGTTTGGAGGGTGAGCTACTATAATGATATTTTGAAAAAGTTTTATTTTCCAGATTTTTGTTATTGATGTATAGAAAACAGTTGACTTTGTGATGTGAGGCCATATAAATTCATTTACTGGTTTTAGTAGAGTTTTTTAAATAACACTTTTGAAGTCCATACTATACAATCCTGTGATCCGAGAAGAAAGCCAGAATTACTCCTGGAATTTTTTCTTGTCTATCATTCCTTTTCCTGTCTTACTTCACTGAGAAGAAGAAAGCCGAGCATAATATTAAAGAACATTGAGATCAAACATCTGCCTTGCTGCAGGCTCGCTGCCCACAAGGTCTAGCTATGTTATGTAGACCTGTCTCCAACTCTCCATCCTCTTGTCTCAGGCCCCCAAGTGCTGAAATTGCGGGCATGTACCACTGTGCCCAACTCGTGTGGGCCTCGATCTTAACCTTTACCAAATGAGATGCCAATGATTTCAGAGAGGCTTTTGGGGGATCGAGGACGTTATTGTTAGTCCTAACTTGCTGAGAATGTTAAATTTTCTATTTTTGTTTGTGTTTTTGTTTGTCTATCTGTCTATTGTTTTTTAAGACAGTGTTTCTCTGTGTAGCCCTGGCTGTCCTGGAACTCACTCTTCCCTAGTGCTTCTCTAGTGCTGCTTCCCTAGTGCTGGGATTAAATTCATTCACCACCACTGCAGTTGAGAATATTAAATATTCAAATCACTGGTGGGTGCTGATCCTCCCTTTCTCTGCAGGACCTGATCTCTGGGATCACGCAGCCTGGTTATTGTTGCTTACAGGCAATTCTACTTCTTCCAACTTTCTGATTGCAGAACAATGAACTTCCTTCTATGTCCTTGAACAGTGTAACCAGAAATAAAGCAGGGCTGAATGCTATGAGGATTAAGAAAAAGGCGTATGTGTACATGTGCACACACAGATGGCATTTAAGAGAATAGCCAACACACCGTAGGTTCTAGTGCAACATCAGGGCCCATCACTCTTTGACTTGTTCTTGTTTGTTTTTGTTTTGTTTTGTTTTTGCTGGGTTCCTGGGTTTGCTGAGAAAGGGTATATAGGCAATAACTTTTAAACCCTTTCATTTCCAAAACTGCCTTTACTTTGACACTGGGTTGATGTTTGTCCAGGTACTGAGTTCTCATTAGAATCTGTTTTCTTAGAATCCTGCGGAAGTCTTTCCGCCTTCCTCCACCTTCAGCTGTTACGGTCCAGGTTTTTTACTTTATTCTAACATAGAAGTCTTGGTGTGAGGCTGAATTTTCTGTTAGGATATTTTGGATTGTTTTCTTTATCCTTAGTTTTGAAATACACAAGGACATGCTTTGTTGAGAAACTGGTATGCTGGAAGTTTGGGTACAGTAAAAAAGTTATCTGCTCTAACACTCAGGACGCAGACGCAGGAGGATTGCTGCCAATTCCAAGGCAGCAAGACCCTGTCTGAAAAATAAATAAATAAATAAATGCCATTTATAGCTGATGACAGTTCCACGACGCTGCCTGCAGCAGCTTGAGGCATTCCTCTCAGAGGACGCTGCCTGCAGCAGCTTGAGGCATTCCTCTCAGAGGAATGCTCAGAAGAGAAACTGGGATCTTTTCCTTTTCTGCAGAAAAGAACTTCAAGATGAGTCAGTTTGAAGCATGGCTAGAGTTTTGAAAGCAGAGATCTTAACATAAATTTAAACACAGGGGTTGAAAGGAGGAGGAGAGGTGTTTAGGAAAGGAGAGACCATAGCCTGGGTGTGGGGTTTGTCAGGGAGCTGTCCTCAGGTGTCTTTGTACTAGCCACACTTACTGCTTCTGCCACTTCTGCCGCTACATCTCGGACAACTGCAGAGGAACTTACGTGAGATCCTAGGGTTGTTCCTGGGGAGCACTGGGCAGACATACCACTATAAAATGAAAATATCAGTCACAAGGATTACCCAAGGGAGTTGAGGTGAACTCTTACTGTAAACAAAGTTTGTAGTCTTGCCTGTGAGAGTTCCAGAAAACTCGGGGTTATGTTTGGGAAAGGATTTAGGCCAAACTTGAAGGACATTTGTAGGTTTAGATTTTAAAGGTACATGATCTAGCACTGCAGTGTAGAGTGAGGATGTGCATGTGTGGTGTGTGGTACGTGTGTTATACAAGTGCAAGCTACGTGTGTGTGTTACCTGTGTATATGCATCGTGTGTGCACATGTATGTGTTACATGATTTGTGTGTTATGCATATGCATGTTTTGTGTGTACACATGTGTATGTGCTATTTGTGTTATGTGTTTCACAGATGTGAATGTGTTATTCATTTTCACAGTCGTTGTATTTGCACAAGTGTTGTCCATGTTCGTGAGTTTTGGGGTGAATACGTGTGCGGGGGTGTTCTTCTCTGTCCCCTAACCCCATCATCCTAACTGGGAATCAGTAAGATTTTAAAAGCAAATCTAACGGATTTTCCCTCCCATTCTTTATTTTTGTTCATAATGATCAGCATTGTTAAAACTTTCTCCCAGAGAACTGAAATGTTGGCCTGGGGAATAGGTTTAGTGGCAGCGTGCTTGTGGAGCATGTCCAAGGCCCTGGGCTCAACCCTCAGCACTAAAAGCAAAGATCAGCCTTAGGACACGTTGACCGTATTTCTAGGTAGCCTGTCACGTTAATGTATACCACATGGTCATGCGTGTGGGTATGTGTATGCTAAGGAAGAGAGACGCCATGTTTCCCCACCCTATTCTTCAACCAGGTTTAATGTAGGGTGAGTAGAAGAAGCAAGATCTACAAGGTAAGTAGGAAGAGGCTTCTGAAGAAATCCAGTCACATCCGACATGGGGAAGAAGCCTGTTGCTCAACTGAAACCTAAGCGACCACATCCGTGCCTCTCCCTTAGTTCCCATTCTGTAAACAAGACCGTCTTCCTGAAAGAGCTGGCATTGCTCCAACACTGGAGGTGTGGTGGGTGTGGGGCGACTGTGACATGACCTCAGGCAAGCTCCCCACTTTGTCACCAGCATTGAGTATCCCTCTTATCTGGAATGCAAATAGTACTAAGTTCAGTAGGCCTTCTGCTCAACGTATTCCCACATGTCAATAAGTAAAGCTGAAGCCTTGCGTGGTCTACACCCCAGTAACCCCAGCAGCTGGGAGGTAGAGACAGGAGGATCAGGATCCCAAGGTCATCCTGTGCCAAATAACAAAAGTTCAAAGCCAGCTTGAGCTACATGAAACCCTCCCTTGAATCCAAAAATCAATGGAGGAAAGTCTGTGAGGCCTCTCTGACCTACACAAAGAAATACAGGCAACCAAGGAATGCTGAGAACAAGAAAAACCGTTTTCCCCAAGGAAGAGCACACAGTTGGTTTCCAGTGACAAATGGTCAGCCCTGAAAACATACATACAAGTAATATTATGCAGGCCGAGTAGGCTGTATAATGTTTTTAAGAATATATATGCTTATGTATACATATATACATACATACATGTGTGTAGCAACAATGAGAAAAGAGACCATGAATTTGAAAGATAGCAAGGACAGGTGTATGGGAAGGTTGGAGGAAGAAAGGGAAATAGAAAAGAAATCTTAAGAAGTGAGCAAACAAAACAAACGAGAGCCAATTGGTTGCGTGTTTATATAACAAAGGCCTACATTCACCCTCTGCTGTGTGTGGTCCTCAAAAACGCAGTCATGCCTTATGGAAATGGCATTTAAGAGGACAAAGGAATCTGGCAAATGGAGGACACATGAGGAGGCACAAAACTCCCTGTGGGGTGGCTGGAACAGGGACATCTGTTTCTGGGTCTTTGTGCCCCACCATCTGTACCAAGAGGTTTAGGAAAACACATCTAATTCAATAAGTGAGAATAAACAGAAAGACTTGGGAGCTGTTGCTTAACTATTCCCTTCAAACTTTGAACGTCGGTTTTCTCTACCGTGAATTGCGGTCTGGTCAAACAGGGTCTTCTCCAGCTCTAGTAAAGTGTCAGGCTCCAAAGCCGAGACTGCACAGCCTCACCAACAAGTTCGCAGGGTCATGAGGACTTGAGAGGCATCTGCCTTCCCTCAGACCCTGGTTGTCAGTGACGAGGTGCCCCAGGGAAGCCACTTCTTAGTATGGGGTTTCCAGGCAAATCTGACAGGAGGAGTTTTTCCCACACCCCACCCCTTTTCTCTCTTCCTCCCTTTCCCATACTATCTTCCCCAAATGTCAGAAGTTCCTTGCTTCAGGATAGAGGCCCCTCGGGAAAGGGCAAGCACCTCTGAGTGGGAAATCATTCTCTTTGAGCCATTAAGCATGGAAGGAGATCATTTTTAGACAGGATGGCATTAAGTCCAGCTCTCCTGAGACTTTAAGTAACCCTAGGTTCTCCTCAAGTTCATGGCCCTCTTCCTGCCTCAGCCTTTCAAATACTGGGATTACAAATACTGAGAATACTGAGAATGGTTTTTGAAACTTTTCTCTTGGATACAATATTCTCTTTAACTTTAAATCTTTGAAGAAAGACATTGAAGAAGACACCAGAAAGTGGAAAGATCTCCCATGCTCTTGGGTAGGCAGAATTAACATGGTAAAAATGGCAGTCTTACCAAAAGCAATCTACAGATTCAATGCAATATCCAGCCAAATCCCAGCAAAATTCTTCAAAGACCTTGAAAGAACAGTACTCAACTTCATTTGGAAAAGCAAAAAACCCAGGATAGCCAAAACAATCCTGGAAATTAAAAGAACTTCTGGAGGCATCACAATCCCTGACTTCAAACTCTACTACAGAGCTACAGTAATGAAAACAGCCTGGTATTGGCATAAGAACAGACAGGAGGACCAATGGAACCGAATAGAAGACCTGGATATCAATCCATACATCTTCAAATACCTGATCTTTGATAAAGAAGCAAAAAATATCAAATGGAAAAAAGAAAGCATATTTAACAAGTGGTGCTGGCATAACTGGATATCAACATGAAGAAAAATGAAAATAGACCCATATCTATCAACATGCACAAAACTCAAGTCCAAATGGATCAAAGACCTCAACATAAAGCCAGCCACACTGAACCTTATAGAAGAGAAAGTGGGAAGTACACTTGAATGCATTGGCACAGGGAACCACTTCCTAAATATAACCCCAGAAGCACAGACATTGAGAGAAACAATTAATAAATGGGACCTCCTGAAACTGAAAAGCTTCTGTAAAGCAAAGGGCATGGTCAACAAGACAAAATGACAGCCTACAGAATGGGAAAAGATCTTCACTAACCCCATGTCAGACAGAGGTCTGATATCCAAAATATACAAAGAACTCAAGAAATTGGACACCAAAAGATCACATAATTCAATTAAAAAAAATGGAGTACAGACCTAAACAGAGAACTCTCAACAGAGGAATCTAAAATGGCTGAAAGGCACTTAAGGAAATGCTCAACATCCTTAGTCATCAGAGAAATGCAAATGAAAACAACTCTGAGATTCCATCTTACACCTGTAAGAATGGCCAAGATCAAAAGCACTGATGACAACTTATGCTGGAGAGGTTGTGGGGAAAGGGAAACACACTTTTGCATTGCTGGTGGGAATGCAAGCTGGTACAACCCCTTGGATATCAGTGTGGTGATTTCTCAGAAAATTAGGAAACAACCTTCCTCAAGACCCAGTAATACCACTTTTGGGTATATATCCAAAGGATGCTCAATCGTGCCACAAGGACATGTGCTCAACTATGCTCACAGCAGCTTTGTTTGTCATAGCCAGAACCTGGAAACAACCTAAATGCCCCTCGACTGAAGAATGGATAAGGAAAATGTGGTACATTTACACAATGGAGTGCTACACAGCAAAATATATGTGTGTGTGTGTGTGTGTGTGTGTGTGTGTGTGTGTGTGTGTGTGTATATATATATATATATATATATATATATATATATATATATATATATATATATATATATATATATATAAAACAACAGCTTGAATTTTGCAGGAAAATGGATGGAGCTAGAAAACATTATTTTGAGTGAGGTAACCCAGACATAGTAAGACAATTATCACATGTACTCACTCATAGGTGGTTTTTAAACATAAAGCAAAGAAAACCATCCTACAAACCACAATCCTAGAGAACTTAGACAACAATGAGGACCCTAAGAGAGACTTACATAGATCTAACCTACATGGGAAAGTAGAAAAAGACAAGATCTCCTGAGTAAATTGGGAGCATTGGGACCTTGGGAAAGGGTGGAAGGTGGGAGGGGAGAAGGCAGGGAGGGGAGCAGAGAAAAATGTAGAGCTCAATAAATATCAAAAAAAAAAATAAAACCAAGAAAGGGGTACCTGATTTTGAAAATGCTACAATAAAAAAAAAAATCTTCTTTATTCTGAAGCTTCAAGGTCATAACTGAGCTGGAAAACCATGGTCCAGTTTACCAGCTGAGTGTCTCACTCTGTTGCAGCTCACTTACCTGGGTCTACTTGGGACTTCAGAACAGCCCTTTAGACTCTATTCTGACCTGCGATATTTGTACATCTTTATGGGGTCCCTTCACCTAATGATACATCTTCATCACAGGTAATGAGCAAATCAGGGCTCTCTATGGGGTAGAGGTTTAGCTCTGCAGCAGAGCACCTATCTAGCAAGTAAACGTTCAATATCAAGAACCACGCAGAAGCGATCATTACACCTGGAAGGTGAGAGAAAGAGAAGACAAATGTTCTGTGGGCTCTGGGCAAAGGGGAAAAGGAGTTGTTGAATAGGGAGCCAAAGACAAGCCGGCTATGCTTTGTGAAAATGGCATGTTATTCCTTAAGTTCCACTCTACATTTTATAATTATAAAAAGGCCTTTCTCAATCCTTATATATGCAAGGGGTTTCCTTTTACATTAACCAACAGACATAATCTTTGTTTGGAGTAACAATATGTCTTACCACAAACCCAGGCACAGCACTGTGAAAAACATTTTTATCTCATTTGATACTCACCAAGTATGTAGTGAGAGTTATCATTGCCCTTTTTAATAAGACCAAACCAGATCGAAGGTTGCACCCACAGTAACGCAGGCAAGTGGCTACCTGATACTGCCCTGTGACAGGCACCCTGGTGGAGTGAGGGCCTGTCTTCGTCTGTCCTTGCTGAGTCATCTTGAGCAAGTTACTTAGTTTCTCACAACCCTCTCTCCTTGAAAACATGGCAACCTGAGAAGCATCTGTGGAGATTGGGGCTTGCGGGGAGCAGATAATTCAGTAGCTGTGAGTAGTGCCTGTCCTGCGGTTCTATTGCTAGCACCCACGTGGCTGGTAGCTGACAACTATCTGTAATACCAGTTTCCCGGGGAACTGATGTCCTCTTCTGGTCTCTTTGGGCACTGCATGTGCCCGGTGCATAGACATACATGCAGGCAAACAACTATACACATAATTTAAAAAAAAAAAAAATACATCTTTAAAAAAAAAAGATTCAAGATAGACAGGTCAGATGGTTCATAGGAGAAAGGTATGTTGGGAGCCATGTGGCCTAGTTTTGGACCAGTGTTTGTACAACGGGTTTCCAGATGAGGCAAAGCTCATAGGGACAGTCTCACTGGACAAGAACCAGGGGACTTTGGGGACAGCAAGGACACTGCTGGGACTGAGCAACTGCACACTCTCTTCTCTCTTATAATGACTGATGATTCTCTTGGTGGTTTTGATGTCATTTTTGTCAATCATGCATGGGACAGATGTGATCATTCCTGGAAACGCCATTTTTTTCCTAGAATATCTTCACCTAAAGTTCTTTGGGAGCTGATGTTGCTGTCTGAGGATGCAGCTGTCACTCCAGACCTGGCAGCTGTGCTGACTCAGTGCTGACAGGATCGGAGGCAGATCACCCCTGTTTCTGTAAATACATTCTGAACGGGATTGTTGTTCTTGGAAATGTGTGCCTATGTCAATCACCTTTTAGTTTTGTAAAGACGAGATGTTCCTGGCTCTATATTTGGCCAAGTTAACAAAACGGTTAAGTGTTGTTTTTGGTTTAAAGATGTGTTGATGTAAAAGTTGGTTAAAAAAAAAACACACACATTTAGCATACTTGTTTTTGCCGGAGGTTAATGTTGGAGGATGGGAAAAACTTGTTTGTTAATGTGGAAAAATATACTTGTTTTGATGTCTAAATTTTGGAGCTATTTGGAGCTATCCACTTGTGTGAAAGTCATCTGGTGGTCAGATAATTCATTTCTTCAGGCCGACGCCCTTCCCCCCCAGGACCTGAACCCAGGCTGTGACTGACCATGGCAAAGGTGTTTGCCCGAAGCCCGATGACAACCCCAAAGTTGCCCTCTGGCTTCCACACAAATGCCATAATATATGCACAGTCACATTTGTTTATCTTTGAGACAGGGTGTCTCTGTGTAACCTTGACTATCCTGGAGCTCACTATGTAGACCAGCCTGGAGTCAAACACAGAAATCCCCCTGTCTCTACCTCCTGAGTACCTTTTTTAAGGAAACAAAACAAGAGGACAATGCTTTGTAGCCTGGCCTGGTTTTGTTCTCTGCTGTTTTAATTTTTCTACTTATTAATGTGTACGTGAGGTTGTTTTGTGAATGTATGCCAAATGTGTCCGAGTGTCCAGGAAAGCCAGAAGGGGACACTGGATCCCCTGGAGCTGAAGTTACAGGCAGTTGCCAGCTATCTGCCATATGTTCTGGGAACCAAACTCAGGTCCTCTGCAAGAACAAGCGCCCTTGAGCTCTGAGCCATCTTTCCCACCCTTGTCTTCTTCAGTACAGCCTGTCTTGTTGTGATGTCACAATATTCCTAAGAAATGCTGCTATAACAAAACTGTCTTGGCAGAGAGACAAAGTGCAGACAGCTCAAACTGTAACCATATAGGTTATAGTCAAACTATTTTCTCAGTCATACTATTTTAAATAGTTAAAACTACAAAAAAAACTCTAAATATTACTAAACCAATCAAGATTTGATTATGTCTATTTTTGCCCAAAGGAATAATTTATGCCTTTTCTTTCCAGTACTGAGGTTGGAACCCAGGACCTCACTCATCTTAGATAAACTCTCTACAGCTAAGCTACACTTCCAGCCTCACCAAGAAAAAGGCATCCTAGGGCCATTTCTGATGTGTATAGGCTCTTGATGTATCCTTTTTTTATTACTTTTGTGTGGCAGTGGTGTGGAAAATGGGTTTTGATACATGGTCTTAAGTAGCCCAAGCTGGCCTCCAACTTATTATGTAGTGAACTATGGCCTGGTCCTCTGTCTCCACCTCCCAAATACTGAGCTCTCAGGGATGTACTACCCTGCCTTGATCTGTCTCGGGTGTTTTTTTGTTTGTTTGAGGTAAGGTCTTATACAGTCAATCTGGCTTGCAGTTTGAAATACTCTTGCCTCAGCTTCCTGAGTGCCTGGCTTCCTCTAACTTTTAGGGCCCATCCTGAAAAAGAACAATATTTTGAGAGGTTAAGACATTTACCTACTGAAACTCTGGGACTCTGATCCACTATTTTGACCTTGTGGTCTTTAAACTAGACATGAAGGTGTATGCCTGTTATCCCAGCAGTCAGGGGGTGGAAGCAAGAATATCAAAAGTTTAAAACCATTCTTAGAAGCATAGAAAATTTGAGGCCAGCCTGGCTGGACCTGACTCAAAATAACAAAACAAAACAAAATTAAACAAAGTAATTTCCAAAATGTCCCTTGAATGGACGATACCTTCAACAGTGTATATGTATTGGTTTGCCACTTTGTTTTCTGAAACAAGGCCTCTCCCTGCCCTGGCACTTATGAAGTAGTCTAGACTGGCTGGCTGGTCTTAGGCCCCAGGGGTTTGCTCTCCCTCCCCAGTACTAGGTTACAAGGTACATCCCCATGACCAGCTCTCTGTGTGGCGTTCAAACTCAGATCTTCATACATACAAGGCAAGCACTTTATCAACTGAGCCGTCTCCCCAGTCCCTCAAAAGTTACCCAAAGACATATCTGAATGCTAATGGCCACAGTGCTCAGCATAGCTCAAATCTAGGAATGTCCCAGGGGAAGCAGCGACTGTGATACCCGTATGATGGCACACTGCTTCTGTGCAATGTGTACTTGCCACAAACACTTCAACACCAGCTGCGTGGGGTCTCTTCCCATACCAACCGATTCTCCATCTCCCCAGACATAAACTGGGTGTTCAACAGTTCAGTTCAATTTTGGCAGCCAAAGTTAGTGCAGACGCCACAGTTTAAAGGTTCAGGCCTAGTGGATACAAGGCCAGTTAAATGACACTTGGTCTGTCTGGCTATCCGAACACTCCCCTGCCACAAAGGGGGCTGGAGATGAACATTTATAAGGTGAAGACTTCATGAAGAGCAGACATGTCTTCTTCAACAGGACCTGGAAGCAAGAAAAAGTGTCATCCACTTGAGTGCCAGGACAACAGGCACGTGCCACTATGCCTTGTTTATGTGGCACTGGACGTGAAACCCAGGGCTTCATGTGTGTTAAGCAAGCATTCCACTCAGTGAGCTACATTGGGTCACCTTGATTGTTTCACCAGGATAAATATAGAACTGGACTCTGAGTGAAAGAATATAAAAATTTGGTTTGAGAAGCTCTCATGGCTAAACTTGGTTGCCAGCTTGACATTGTCTGAAATCAACCGAGGAATTCTCCTAATTTGAGGTGGGAAGCCGACATAAATCTGGGTCACACCCTCTGGTGGCAGCCCACGTGAAAATCACATGGAAGAGGACATTTGCTTTTTGCCTGCGAGTTCATCTACCCTGTTTCTGAGTCATTCCTTCGCTGCTGTCAGTACCTACTTCTTTGGGATTTCAATGTAGACTGAAGACGGGCAGCTCTCTAGGAATTCCCTGGGACTCCAGCACCAGACTGGGACCGCCGAGACATCCACCTCATGGCCTTTCTGTCCGGAGACAGCCTGCAAGCTACTCTAATAAATCTAAGATCTAGCATACCAAATATATTTATTGTCAACATTGCGCACACACGTGCATGTGTGTGTGCATGTGTCTGTCTGTGTGTGTGTGTGTGTGTGTGTGTGTGAAGCATATTGCTAAACTCATCAGTGCCTGATGCTGAGCATGCGGTCCTGGCAGATATGGAGCCTCTTTCTGAGGTATACACGGTGCTAACAGCGAACAGCTAAGCATAAATGTAGTGTCAGGAGGTGATGAAAGCCATGCAGGTGAGGATGAACTTGAACCCCTCATGCTCCTGCCTTCACCACCCAGGTGCTGGGATTATACATGTGTCCCACCATGCCTGGTTTATACAGTGCTAAGAACTGAACACGGGGCTTCGTTCGTGCTAGGCTGCCACCCGACCAGTTGAGCCACATCTCAGCCCCTTGGAATCCGATGTTCTCCGCACTCTCTTTTCAGCTCTGTTGGTTTTTGCCCTCTGCTAGCTTGCATGATCTGTCGCCTCGATGAGAAGGGATTCAATAATGTGAGTCCAAGCTAGTCAAATCCTTCCCAGACCTTCAGAGCTAGCTTGTTCTGTGTAATTGGGTATATCCGCTTGTACCCCACAGATCAAAAAGCAGCCTCTTACTGCTTTTTTTTTTTAAAAAAACAAGGTCTTTCCACATAGCCCTGGCTGGCCTCAAACTCACAGAGATTCCCCTCTGCCTCTGCCTCCTGAATGCTAGGATTAAATGTATACACTACCCACCCAGCCATAACGCGCCCCCCCCCCCGTTGTTATCCAGGCTAGTGGTTCACGCCCCTGTTGTTATCCAGGCTAGTGGTTCATGCCCCCCCCCCCCGCCCCCGTTGTTAGCCAGGCTAGTGGTTGAACCCCTTTCACCGCTTCTCCTCAGCTGACAGCTGGGTCCTACTGGTCTCCCCTCGAAGAGCTCCTCGTAACAGGTCTGAAGGTTTCTCCATCTTGTCTCAGCTGAAGCCATCTTTGGTTTAAACAAAACTGCCCTCCCCTTTTTTACCCACCTCAACCCGAAAAGTACCGTGGAAAAGCCGCCAACCCTGTTCTAGAATCTCAGGGTTGAAACGTCCCAGCTAACTGCACGGTCTTGGCTCTTGTTAAATTACTTGCTTGCTTCCTCCTGCTGGGGGTGAGGAGAGGGGGTCTCCCTGAAATGTGCATCCCAGCTGCCCTGTGAGAAGTGTTTCTCTACACACAGCTGCAGGCTGACTTACTACAGACTCTCAGTTGGAATTTTGATCATGCTGAATGGTCTTTGAGTCTCTGTGTCCCGCAACACTCGTGAGTTCTCACTCTCCTACCACACTGTCACAAGCTTGTCCATACCCTCCCCATTTCTGCTTCTACTTCCTAACAGGATCCCAGGGCCTGTCTCTAAGCTCACTAACAGCCCGCTCAAGGAACTCACCTGATTTCGCTACATAAGCTTTAGGCTCAACCAGGGCTGGACAAGAGCTATCGGGTAAGGTTTACTGAAGCACTCCATGCCCTTTGAGGCTTGGCCCAGGCTGTGTCCTCTCTCTCTCACCTTTGCTTAGACCCTGCAGAATTTCTTAGATCTCCCCAACCCAGCCGCAGCTGTTCCTAGTAGCAAATCCTTCAGCATAGTTCTTGACATGAGTGAGTACGCCATATATCAGCTGGAATTATTGCTATAGGCAATAGAGTTCAAGTATCGTAGGGAAACGCAGCTAACACATCCTCTCTCCTAACTCAGTACTCTCTCTCCATTAGCTCGAACCCCTGACTCCTCCCCTAGGATCCTCTGTCCTGACTCTGGATGTGTGTCCAAGACAATATCCCAAAGAGGATGATGACCCTGCCTGTGAGGTCTTTAGTTTCAGTCATCCCTGGCACTCATTCCCTCTCTGACATACGCCATTCTCCAGTCCTGGCCTGGTCCAGGCCCTAGCTGGACTCCTTGCCTCCAACCATCAGCGGGTCCCTAAGTCTCTCCCTCCCAGTCTCTCCATGGCTGGATTTTTCCCTATTACTGATAACTGCCCTCTTCTGACCTTACCTTACCTTATGCCAAGCTGTCCGCCAGGCCTGTACCCACCCTTAGCCTTACCCCGGCTTTGGTCCCTGATCCCAGTCTCAGCCTTCACTGCAGCCCCACCCAGAAGCTCAGCCTCCGGCCATCCTGGTCCCTCTCTGCCTGCACACAGGCCAGTACCTTCTCCATTTTCGCTTTAAGCTAGTAGGAGTTTCTGTTTCTACCGTGCATAGCCAATGCCCACAGAAGTCAGAAGAGGGTATTAGATTCCCCTGGGACCTAAGTTACAGATGTTGGGAACCACTATGTGGGTGCTGGGAATCAAACCTGGGTCCTCTGAAAAAGCAGCAAGTGCTCTTAACCACTGAGCCTTCTCGCCAGTCTCAAACACAATTTCTTGGAGTCATCTGGAGATGAGAAAGTCACTGAATATAAATTAAACACAGGCCAGGTCACTCCAGGAGACAATGGCTATACAAAGACGTAAGGCTGAACTCACACATATGAGGGACAAGGGACCCTCCTGAATGTGAGCTGTGATGATGAGCACAAGGCTGTGCCTGCAAAGGCGGCTCTAGCGGGGAGTAAATCCACTAGCCCACAGGCATAAGGAACACTCACCCCAGTTTACAGCAGGAACCACGGCCGTTCCATCCACGGCTTTCACTCTTTGGCACGCTCAAGACACTTTCACAAGGACAAACATGGGACAGAAATTTTATTGGAAATATCTGCCTGTCCAGTTGATCGACAGCTATATTTGGATTTATAAAGTTGCTGTTGTTCCCTGTCAAACCGGAAGTGCCAAGACGGCAAAAGTTACAGCTGCCAGTCTTGCTCCATCCTTGGCTCAGCTGGTACCCAACACACTCATCCCCCTCTGTGACGCTGGTCACGAGGTAAAGGGGATTCTCAGGCCTAGTTTCCCAAACACCCTTTGTCCACCCAGGACACCTAAAGGGAAGATGGTCTTCAGCTTTGTCACAAGGCTGCCTGGTGGCTGGGTGCCTCAGCAGCACCTGACTGATGTCCTCAGCATACATTGCAACATTCCCCAAGATGGGAAAAACGGTCTCATGAACTCAGATCACAGGATGAAGAGTTACTAGACAGCCCGCTGGAATGTGCTGAGCAGTCAGGGTGGTGTTCCAAGGAGAAAGCCCAGTCCGTGAGGGTTAATGTCAGATGCAAGCTCCAGTTCTTGGTTCTAATGGCCTTAGGCTGCAGATGTGACCGTGATAATTACCCAGATTACAAATCATAGATGCAGGTGTTCAGTAGAAATGGTGACATTTGTTCCCGTGGAAGTGTAAAGGCAGTCCTTGGAGGACTATCAGTGCCACCTCAGAAAGTAGGTATGGGCTCTAGAGACAGTTGTCACTAACTTCTGATCCTGTCACCTCCCTCCCCAGACCGGGTACTATCTGTCCGTAGCTGTATTGTACACACGCACACTCACGTACACACGCAGCATGGCACCGCATGTCAGCACTATTGTTATCCTCTCTGGTAATTTTCAGAGGTTTAGCGGACAGTAAGAGATGTGTGAAAAGCAGCACGATGCGGTGTCAAAACCTCTTTGCGAGCCAGGCCACAGTTCGCAAGGATCTTGAGGAACGCACGACGAAAATTTTGGCCAACAAAGGCATAGATGATGGGGTTGAGGCAGCTGTGAGAAAAGGCCAGGAACTCAGTGATATACAGGGCCTGATCGATGTCACTGCGGCGCTTACAGGTGTCCTCAATCAAGTGAGTATCTAAGAGAGTGTCTGAGAGCAGGGCCAGGTTGTGGGGCAGCCAGCAGAGCAGGAAGACAAACACAACCGCAAAGATGACCCTCATGGCCCGGTGCTTCTGCGCCATGCGGGCCTTAAAGAGTGTGCGCAGTGTGGACCCGTAGCAGAACAGCATGACCAGCAGCGGCAGGAGGAAGCCAAATGTGTGGGACAGGCCCCGCAACATTATCCGAAAATTTGTTGTGGCTTTACCCAGGACCTCATAGCAGATTGTTCCAGAACCGTATGGTTTATAGGCCTGACGGAAGATGGCAAAGGGCAGGGACAGTATCAAAGAGAGACTCCAGAGGCCTAGACATATGAACTTAACCAAGTGGCGCTTTTGGGTCAGCGTGCGCGTGGCATGGACGATGGCCAGGTATCGGTCCACACTGATGCAGGCCAGTAGCAGGATACCGCTGAAGAAGTTGACTTCCTTCAGGAGCGAGACCATCTTACACAGGGGTGTGCCAAAAATCCAGCCTTTCAATTTAGAGACAGCCCAGAAGGGCAGGGTCAACGAAAAGAGCAGGTCGGCAACGGCGAGGTTCAGCACGTAGACGTCGGTGACAGAGCAGCTTCTTCGCCTGTATGAGATGACTAGCAACACCAGGGAGTTTCCCAGCAAGCTCAGCAGGGACACCAGTGCATAAACGGCAACCAGAGCCCGCGTGTTGGTTATTGGAACCCTCCTACAAGGGCTGAAATAATCTCCAGTGGGTATTTCGGAGCTATTTCCGAATTCTTTCTCAAAGTCATTCCATGTCATATTATCAGTAACAGCCCAGAAGTAGTCAGCCTTGGCCATGGTTCGATCTAGGTGAAAGGTCAAGAGAGAAATATGATTTAGTAGCCAAATTCAAGCATCATGAATGTTTAGGGGATAGTATTATTGGCTTCCCTGTTGCTTTGACAACCAGCGTTCACTCCCTTGGCCTTCAATTTGAACTTCTATAAAAGTTGGTTCCTAATGCTGTCAAAGTTCTTGGAGACTCAGTCTGAGTACGGATAAAATAAAACTCATGGAAGATACTTTTGCCTTCAGTTGGCACTATAGTTCTCAACTCTATCTCCAGCTACCTTGTCTTCTTTTAACCATTTTTGTCCTCAGCCATGCCCCTACATTCAGATGCAGCCACCAGGTCGCTCTTATATACCCAGGAAAGAGCCAGCACGCAGCAAAACAGAAGGAGGTGTGGTGTATCTGGGTGTCCCTCCTGACATTATTTTGTATATGAGCCCCCTCGTGGTTGTTTGCCCTTTTCAAAAAAGACTTATTATTCCTCATGGCATTTACTTATGTGTGTATACATGCATGCTAGTCTGTATGTCTGTATACATACCAGAAGAAGGCATCAGATCCCTTGGAACTGGAGCTACCGGGAGCTGTGAACAAACCCTCAAGGGCAATCTGTGCTCTTACAGGATCTCCACAACACATAAAAAACGACACAGGAGCCAAGAAGGGTCCCAGTGAGGCCCAGCATCCATAGTGTAATAGAAACCAGAGGCCTCGAGCCAGACCAACGACTCTTTGCAGCGAACTTTTGCAAATAAAGACATATAGACAAAAGGGTTTAGTGCATGACTCACTGTGTCACACTGCAGCTTCCATAAGGAGATTTTTTTCCCTTTTTTTTCTTTTTCCTCTTAAATTTTGTTTTATAGGGGGGTGAAGGGGTGGAGGGTAGATGTAAAGGGAAGGAGAAATGAATGGGATCAAGATACATGACATGGGGCTGGAGAGATGGCTTGGTGGTTAAGAGCACTGACTACTCTTCTAGAGGACCCAGGTTCAATTCCCAGTACCCACATGGCAGCTCACAACTGTCTGTAAATCCAGTTCCAGGGGATCTGACAGCTTCACACCAATGCACATAAAATAAAGTTAAATAAATCATAAAAATTCTTTAATTTTAATAAAATTAAAATTTTAATAAAAAAAGATACATGACATAAAAGACACAAAAAAGTTTTTTAAATAGGAAAAAAAGAGCAATTTGTGCTCTTAACTACTGAGTCATCTCTCCAGGCCCTTTTTTGCCTTTCATGAAATCTACCTGGAGAAAGAAGTGAGAGAGACAGATTATATTAAACTGTCCAGTGTGCCTTGACTTATGATGGGTTTATGTCTAGCTTTCATAGTTGTAAACATCACGTCAAAAATACGTATGGGGGAGCCAATGAGGTGATTCAGTGGACAAAGGTGCTGCCCAGTGTAACAACTTGAATTTGAGCCTCAGAAACCACAAAGTAGAAGGAAAGAGCCATCTCCTGCAGGTCATCCTCTGGTCTCCACACCCAACCCATGCACACACACTAACTTTGAAAAAGAAAAAATTTTAAATATACGTAAGAGTTGGTGCGATAGCTCAGCAGGCAAAAGAGCTTGTCATACAAACCTGACAACTTGAGTTTACTCCCAGAACCTTTGATGGACAGGGGAACCAACTCCTTAAAATCATTCCCTGATTGTGTGTGTGTGTGTGTGTGTGTGTGTGTGTGTGTGTGTACATACATACATATATTCCTGTGCGCGCTCACACACACACACTCACACACACACAAATAAATAAGCCTCTACCCAACTGAGGGTTCTCCAACCTGGAAACACTTAGAAGTTAACCAGGTTAGAAATGAGGGGACTGCTACCTGTTACCAAATGCCCCCTCTCTCTGTGGTAGCCTTGACTAGGGTCTTTAATCCCTACAGAGTCCATTTGTCATCTGCAAATTGGGGGAGGGGGAGATGCTCTCACTGACTCCAAGGCCTTGGACTCCATGGCAGGTGCATTTACCTCCCCGCACCTTGGGATGCTCTCTCCCTGCCAGTGTTTGTATCTTCACAGAAAACGAAAGCTTATCAGGAACAATCACACAGAATTGGGGAATTATCCATCTCAGCCACATAACAGGAGAGGAATAACAACAAAAGATGAGGGGGCTGTGACCACAACCACTAGGAAGTCAGAGTTGAGAACTTACTCCTAGTGAGTAGACGGGAAACATCTTAGAAGCTGGGCAGTGGTACTGCACACTTTTAATCCCAGCACTGAAGAGGCAGAGGCAGGTGGATCTTTGAGTTCAAGGCCATCCTGGTCTACAAAGTGAGTTCCAGGACAGCTAGAGCCACAGAGAGAAACCCTGTCTCAAAAAACAAACCCAGAAAAGAAAAAGGAAATAGTTTATCAGAAATTCCTGCATTCTACAGAAACCAATGCATTTTCTAAAATCAAATCAAATCAAGCCTTCTTACCCCAACAAGTGTGTGGTACACAAGGGTGGCTGCCTACCTGAGGCACCAGCTGCGTTATGTTCTGTGTGTGCAGGAGCCTGCAGCTCAGAGACCAGCATGACCGAACAGCTGAAGGAAATGAATAAGCAAAGAAAAGGGGGAGAAACCACACCAGACCATATCTCCCCTCAGAGGCCCACCCACGTCTGCATTTGGGTGCAGATTAGGTCATGGGACCCGACAGCATCAGCAGTCCCATGGGCTCAGCAGGGATAGCTGGGTGCAGCTGCACTTGAGGGTGTGCTCTCTAAATTCTTCCCTCCAAATACGGTCACTTTCATCATCTTCAGGTTCTTGAATTTACTCTCACGTGCTGTCCCCGAGTTCCCTAATAGAACCTTGGGAAGCTTCCAACTTCCCCGGGGAAAATAAAAGAGAAGGGGGTTTAACTTTCTACAGTGGAAGTTTCAGAAGTCCAGAGTGGAAAAGACTTGGGGGAGTCTATGAGGAGAACTGAGGGGAAAGCTTAGAGAGTGTGAGGTCTACACTTACTTGTAACACCCGATTCTGTGTTACCCCCTCGGTACAGTTCGCGCGCCACTGTACCTTACGCGAGTCGGACAAGGGCCTGGAGATTGAAAGAACACACAAAGAGACCTGGGTCATTCGAAAAGAGATCAGCCAAATGCCGTTTATTTAGCCTTGAGGAAAATCTTAAATACCCCACTCCTGCCCAAGGAATTCCACCCAGGCAGGTGGGAAATTACCATATCTAACTGCTGCACAAGGACTCCCACCTAGGCAGGTGGGAAATTACCATACCAACAATAGAGTCAACAATGCCCTACAACAAATCACCAGGCGGGGCAGAGGGAGCACAGGAACAAACAGGATGCTTAGTCATCTGACCAGAAACCGTCCTCAAGGTGAGCCCCAGGAACAAGGGCAGACCCGGACCCTACACTTACTGTGTTTGGACGGCTCATACTGGTGCTGAAATAGACACATGCTGGAACAAGTGTCCTACCACTGAGCTGCATCTGAAGCCCCAATGCTCATTTTCTGGTCTGGTTTTGTTTTGAGACAGAGTCTCTCACAGCCCATGTTGGCCTTGAACTCTATGTAGCTGGTGACCAGGAACCTTCAACTATCTCCCAAATATTGTAACTAAAGATGTTCACTGCCATGCCCAGCTATGAGCACACCATTTCACTTATAGTATAGACATCTTTGGGGTCTTTGTGGTAGAGATTTTGGAAGAAAAACTAACCTCCTTTTTACACAACCATTTCCAGTTATTGTTTGGGAGTAGCGATGAGGCTTGGGGCACGGCGCCTCCTTCCCTGGAGTCTAGCTGGAGACGAGAGATCACCAGGGCTCGGAAAATCAGTGAAGGACCAGCTGCTCTCCATTCGGTACTGCAGGACAGCTCCTCTGAGCAGTTCACAGCTGACCGCCTGATGTCATTCCTTTAGCTCAGTGTCCTGGTCAGCTTTAACTGTCACGGTGACACAGCCTACAGTCATCTGAGAAGGGAACCCCAGTGAGGGATGTCCCAGATCAGTCTGACCTGGGGACGTATCTGTGGGAGATTGTCGTGATCACTAATTGATGGAGGAGGGTCCAGCCCACTGTGGGAGGTACCATCCCTAAGTATGTCAGGTGGTCCTGGTCTGTATAAGAAAACTAGGTGGGGAAGGAGAATGGGCTCGATGGTTAAGAACACTGACTGCTCTTCTACTCGGGTTTGGTCCCCAACACCCACATGATGGCTCCAGCTCAGGAGAGTCCCACGCTCTCTTCTGGCCTCTGAGGGTACTGCATGCACATGGTGCTCAGCCATGCACTTGGGCACAACACCCATATACACAAAGTTGCCTGTCTATGTGCCAAGATGAACTTTTTTGCCTGAAAGTAGTTTACAAAGAATTGCACTTAAAATGTAATATTTTCCTACTTGTTTCCCTTTCTGAATCATGTTTATAATTCACACAGCAAATTAGTTGGGTTCTGTACATTTCACTGTATAATTTTTCTTTTCCAAATAAAAATAAAATCTCCAGGTTCTGAAAATTAAAAAAAAAAGTCAGATGAAAGCTGGTTAAACATGGGTCTGTGAGTGAGCCAACCAGCAGCGTTCCTCTGGAGTTTCTGCTCCCAGGTCCTGCTTGAGATCCTGTCCCGAATTCCCTCAGTGTTGGACGGTGACCTACGAGGTGGAACAGGTCCTTTCCTCCCCTAAGTTGCTTTCAGTCACAGTCTTCTATCACCGCAGCAGAGATGAAGCTGAGCACGTTTAACCTTCTCCCATTATTACATGAACTCCACTATGCTGTCACGATGTGCTTACACAGGAGACTCCTGTTTTGTGCCGTGAGCAGCAAGAGAACAAAGATTCCCTTTCCAATTTATCTTTTGATCTGTCCTCTGCCAGGGAACATAGTAAGTGATTGCCAAGGGTTGTAGATGAAACAGTGTTTCTCATATGACTTATGGAGCACACAGCATGATACAGTCACATATTCACACCTGCGGTATGTCAGAGAGCTTCGCTTCCATTCAGTGGGGCTGGTCTTCCTGGCTGCCATTGCTTCTGCCAGGGCAGCCAATCTCCTGCCCCTCCCATAAATGTCAATTTTCCGTACCTCTGGTGTCTACCATTGTGACAATGGCAAATGTGATGGTCTCCAGGATTCTTCTTGCATTTATAGCGGCAGGAAGGATGGGGCTGTAGCTCAGTTGCTACAGTGTTTGCCTAACATTTAGGACGGCCTGGGTTCAGTACCCAGCATGGCATAAAACTTGGCATAGGAGGCTGGGAAGATGGCTCAGCAGGTAAGATCACTTGCTGCATAAGCATGAGAACATGAGTTCAAATCCTCAGAACCCATGTAAATCCAGGCATGACCAAGTGCACACTGATAATTCTAGCACCATGTGGGATGCAGATTTCTAAGGCTTGGTGGCCACCAGCCTAGCTCCAGGTTCAGTGAAAGACCCTGTCTCTTGGGAGAGTAAAGTGTAGAATAACAAGAGCAAGATCCAATATCCCCCAATGTCTTCCTTTGGTCTCTATACACACCTGTGTGTGTGCACACTCAAACACACACATGTACATACACCCCATACACATACACCAACCCTACACATAAACTCACATCTAAAGTCATCCTCAACCACAGATGGAATTCAAGTCCAGCCTTGGGTGCATGACACCCTGTCTCAAAAAAGAAAGTTGCAGGAACTATAAGGAGACAGTTGTCCTGGTGTCCCTGACCTTGGGCTGTTGGGATCTGGCGTCTGGACTAGGAGAGACTTGAAGTGGGGTGGGGACAGGAAGGCACATCCCCGCCAGTCCTCTAAAGGGAAGGCAGCTCCCGAGGCAGAAAACACTGACTGGGGAACCAAGAGGAAACTGTGGAACCTAGGCTGTAAAATGCCTCGAGAAAGCACCCCTCCCAAAGAGACCTCCTACTCTTGGAGTTCTTTCTCTGTAATAAATCTACTTTCTCTCTGAAAACAAAACCCTGAGAGCAAATGGAACCGCTAGGAAGAGAGAATTTTGACCACAAGAGGGCAGCAGTCAGTGGACAGTGAGGCCCCTACAAGGGAGGCACTGGAAAAGAGGGGAGGGGTCAAATTCAGTCCTGTCTACAATTCAGTTTTAAATCAAGTATGATGGCGCACACCTATAATCAGGAGGCAGAGGCAGAAGGATCATCCCAAGTTTGAGACTAGCCTGGGCTACATAGTGAGTTCCAGGTCAGCCATGGCTATATAGAAAGACCCTGTCTCAAAAGACCAAAAAAATACATAAATAAGCAAACAAACAGAGGATGGAGAGATGACTCAGCAGTTAAGAAAACTTGCTGCTCTTGCAGGACACCCAGATTCAGTTTCCAGCACCCATACTGAGCAGATTACAACAGTTTGCAAATCTAGTTTCAGGAGATCTGGCTTCTAAGGGCATCTCAGGCAAAGGGGTACACAAGCATACACACGGATAAAATACCAATGTACATAACATAATAAAATTTAAATTAAATGAGATCTAGTTTCAAGTTCTTTGAATATAGTTCCCACCTGTTCTCCCTAAGCCCTCTGTAAAGCCAGTTCACCATTCTTGTGGATTTTAATAAATCACAGAGAGATTGGGGAAGGGCAGGATCTGCCCAGGAACAAAGGGGAACGGGTCCTCTGAATGAGCATGCTGAAGAAAGCATCCTTTTCAGGAAGATGGAGTTGGAGGATGAAGGTCAGAAGCATCTCTCAGCTTCAGGAAGGGAAAGGCACGAAGAGACAGAGGAAAATAAAGCTTCCCCACTCGAAAGGGCACCAGCCCACCCTGCACAGCCCAAGTGCATCCTCTGCACTCCATTTCCCACTCACAAGCGCTCCTCTGTATACCCAGCAAGTGCTCCTGCGTATACCCAGCAAGCACTCCTCTGTATAACCAGCAAGCGCTCCTGCATATACTCAGCAAGTGCTCCTGTGTATACCCAGCAAGCACTCCTGTGTATACCCAGCAAGTGCTCCTGTATATACCCAGCAAGTGCTCCTGTGTATACCTAGCAAGCACTCCTCTGTATACCCAGCAAGTGCTCCTGTGTATACCCAGCAAGCACTCCTGTGTATACCCAGCAAGTGCTCCTGTGTATACCTAGCAAGCACTCCTGTGTATACCCAGCAAGCACTCCTGCATATACCCAGCAAGTGTTCCTGTGTATACCTAGCAAGCCCTTCTGTGTATACCCAGCAAGCACTCTTGCATATACCCAGCAGGTGTTCCTGTGTATACCCAGCAAGTGCTTCCTACAGGGAAGTATCTATTCTAGGAGAACACTCAGTGCCACAAAGATGACTGTAACAGATGCCTGGCAACTGGCAATGTGCTATGTGCAGGAGTCTCTGTGATTCCACCCATACCACTCTGACTGTCTTTATTTATTTACTCATTAATTTATTTCCGAGACAGGGTTTCTCTGTGGAACAACCCTAGCTGTCCTGGAACTAGCTCTGTAGACCATGCTGGCCTCGAACTCACAGTGATCTGCCTGCCTCTGCCTCCCGAGTGCTGGGATTAACGGCCTATGCCACCGCTGCCCAGCTACCACCCTGTCTTAAACTCAAGGACTTCTCTACAAGACAGATTGCCGCACAGTAGGGCTCTGGGTTGCCTGTTGTGTATGGACGCACTCATTTAACACATAAACATCTGTTCACATCCTTCCAGAAGAATCCACTTCGATCTGGAGGTCAAAGTGGAAGAGTGTTTTTCTCCTCTCCTGTGACATCCCCGTGGCCACAGCAACAAGGGTAGAGGGCAAGTGTGTGACCTGAGATGAGCCAATCAAAGTGAAGACCAGGGTGTTTGCTCAATGCAAAGTATGTCATGCTATCTTGCGGTAACAGATGGACATTTTGTTACCACAAATAACAGTATTGTCCAATGACCCAAACAAACACACGCAGACAGGAGATCTAAGAAAATAATAATAATAATAATAATAATAATAATAATAATAATAATAATAATAATAAAATAGAGTCAAGGTTCTGCACAAACCTTGCCCAGGACCATCTTCTCTCTGTAGTTTGCTGTTACATGAGCCTATAAATTCTTTATGCAATTCAAACCAGTTCGGGAGCTGGAGAGAGCTCAGCTGGTAAAAACACTTTCCTTACAAGTATAAGGATCTGAGTTTAAGCCCCATACTCCACCTCTCCACACACGCACACACCACACACACATACATCTAGCATAGTGACACATACTTGCACTTGTAAGCACCTGGGAAAGTAGGCATAGCCCTTGGCCTCAACAGCCAGCCAAGTCTCCATGGCAAGTTACAGGCCAGTGTGAAACTGTGTCAAGAAAGGTGATTGTACACACATTGTACACACACACATGTGCACACACACCACACACACAGATAATCTACAGCACACACACACAGGACCAGTTCATGTTGAGTTGTCTGTTCTGAGCAGCTACAATCATGTCCCAATAGAGCGGGTATTTGAGAATGCAAAAGCTATCTAAGAGGAAAGATCTTAACCTACGTCTGCCTGAGGCGTCTGCCTGACTCTGCTTTCTTTTTTTTTTTTTTTTTTCTTTTTTCTTTTTTTTGGTTTTCGAGACAGGGTTTCTCTGTAGCTTTTTTAGAGCCTGTCCTGGAACTAGCTCTTGTAGACCAGGCTGGCCTCGAACTCACAGAGATCCGCCTGCCTCTGCCTCCCGAGTGCTGGGATTAAAGGCGTGCGCCACCACCGCCCGGCTCTGACTCTGCTTTCTTTCTCCCACAATTCTGTTCTGTCTACTCTGCCTACCTAATTTTCTACCTTATTAAAGGGCCAAGGCAGTTTCTTTATTAACCAATGAAAGTAACACATAGACAGATGACCCTCCTCCATCACCTCCAGCATTTGGGAGGCAGAGGCAGGCAGGATTTCTGAGAGTTCAATACCATCTACACACAGAACAGCCAGAGCTACATAGTGAGGCCCTGTCTAAAACAAAAACTAGCGGGCCACAGTGTTGCATGCTTAGTCCCAGCACTGAGAAGGTGGAGAGAGACAGATCCCTGGGGCTCAGTGCCCAGCCAGCCTATTTGTCAAGTTTCGAGCCAGTGAGAGGCCCTGCCTCAAAAACAGATGGATGATGACTGAGGAATGACACCCAAGGTTATCCTCTGGTCTCCATATGAATATATGTACACATGCACATACACACAGCAATATGTATCAAGCTGAGTGTGGTGGTGTGCATCTGTAATTTCAACACTTCAGATGCTGAGGCAGGAGAATCACTGATTATACTCCATAGTGAAGCCTTGTCTGGGGGAAAACAATAAATAACTTTTAAAAAGAGGATACCACTGGTGGTGGCAGCATTACCTTTAATCCCAGAACTCACTAGAGAGGCAGAGGCAGGAGGAACTCAGGCAGAAACTCTGAGCATTCAAGGGCAGCCTGGACTATGTAACAAGTGCCAGCCAGGGCTACACAGTAGGACTTTGTCTTAAAAAACAAGATGAGGTCGTAATAGTTCTTTCTCACTTTTTCTTAGTGATTCAATGTTTACTCTGTAAACAACAACAAAAATCCTTAAACTTAAAAAAAAAACAATATATACAGATACGTATTGTTCACCTTTTCTTATAATACTAGGAATCAATCCTCGGGGCCCTTTCACATGCTAGGCAAGCACTCTGCCACTGGGCTACATCCCCAGCCCTAAATTGATTTTAACTGGCATTTTAAAATCATGCATATTTCTGGGTGCTAGGAGATGTTTTCATTCATGTATATTCTATAGAATGTTTAATTCAGAGTTAGGGCATCTACCTCCTCAGAAGTCATTTCTGTGATGAAAACATTCAAAATTCTTCTAGTCTTTCTTGCAACATAGACTACGTGACCATTATCCACAGTCACCCTAATGAGTAACAGATCACCAAAATTTATTTCTTCTGTCTTGCCAAGACTCAGTAGCCGCTGGCCACCCCATCCTCCTCTCCTCCCTCCCCTCTCCCCTACTAGACACTTAGTTTTCATTATACCACTATTGGTTTTTTTTTCCTTCTAGATTCCAGATGAATGAGGTTAAGAAGGATTTGCCTCTTGGTGCCTAACTTCATTTCATTGAATACAATGTTCTCCTGTTTCATCCAAGTCATCTCAAAGGACAGGATTCCATGGTGTGCACATACTATATTTTCTTATCCACTCCTCAGTAGATGGATACCAACATCCATCTCCTGGCTGTGGTAAATAGAGCAGCAATGAGCTGTCTCACCGACAGACTGGTTTCATTTCCTTGGATACAGACAGTGATGGAAGACCGAATCACATGACGCTTCTGTTTTTAATTAGTCAAGGAACTTCCGTGGTGCTTTCCATAATGACTACACCAATTTGCACCCCCACAACAAGGTGAAGGGGTTCCCTTCACTCACACCCTGTCCAACACTGTCTTTTATCTTTTTACCAAAAAGCTAACAATTCTAACTGTGGGCTAATGTCTCATTGTCAGGGTCTTTGTAGGTTGTTTTGAGATACAGTCTCATTGCCTGGCTTGGAACTCACTTTGTGGATAGCGTGGACTTGAACTCATAGAGATCTGCGATTCTTTGCCTCCCAAGTGCTGATAATAAGAGTATGACACCACCCCCAGCTCACTGTGGTTTTTATTTGCATTTCTTTTATGACTGGTGGTGTTGAGTACTTTCTCATGTAACTCTTGGTCATCCTCTCTTCCCTGTGTGTATGTGTTCATGTGTGCAGGTATACATACATGTGGACATGCAGATTTGTATATGGAGGACAGAGATTGATATTGAGTGTCATCCTCAATCCCTCCCCACCTTATTTTTTGAGATTTTATTTTTATTTTATTTTTAATTATGTGTGTGCACATAAGTGTAGAGCTCTCAAACACTAGAAACTAACTGTATTGTGGTTCCTGAGGCTAGATATCCAAACATAGAGATGTCCGCAGGATGTGTCCCCTTGAGGGCAGTCAAAGGTGTGCTTACCTATCCCATACACAGTCCGGGCCCTGTGGTTTTCTGGAAAAGGTGAAATTCCTTGGCCTGTAGACGCATAACCCAGTCTCTGCACCCTCCAGTGTGTCCCTGTTTATGGGTTTCTAGGCACGTAATCCATTTTGATAAGGACTTCTTTACTATCCTCAGGGGAACTAACTCCATCCTCAACACCCTAATTGCTGTCCTGAGAGTGAGGTCTTGGACATAAGACTTCATAAGGCAGCAACACAATTCCGCCATCTAGGAGCCATCTGCCGTAGCCTCTGGGTTTGACCCTGGGGTACTGCTTCCGTGTTTAGCCACTGACCTACTGTCCAGAAAGCCCTGCCTGCTTCAGCTGGGACTAAGGCCCTTACTTGTCCCAAGCTTGCAGCCTGGGTCTTGATCCACTCCTGCCCACCTGTTTATAGCTCTCCAGACCTTCCTGATGTCTTTTCCCACTGACCACTCAGGAACACACTGCACACCTGGCTTGCTCATCACGTGGTTTATTGCTGATTTCCACCCTCCTGAGACTGTAAGCGTCAGGAAGATCTGGAACCTTCTATGGGTTTTTTTTTCTTGGTGTTTGTTTGTCGAGACAAGAGTTCTCTGTGTAGCTCTGGCTGTTCTGGAACTCACTCTGTAGACCAGGCTGGCCTTGACTCACAGAGGTCTGCCTGTCTCTGCCTTCTAAGTGCTAGGAAAAAGGCATGCACTACCACCACCACCACCACCACCAGGCTCCTTTTGTGTTTTGACCACCGTGTCTCATGCACATTAGAGGTAGCTTGGCAAGTGGAGGGTGAAATAAATGTCACAGAATTAAACTCCACAAAAAGATGGATTCTAAAAACTAGGAGAGGCCACCTGGTGTGTAACCAGCAATCCCAGCATTTGGGAGGTGAAGGACGGAAGATCACGAGTTCCAGGTTTTCCTGGACTACTTCAGACTATCTCAAAAACAAACAAAAAGACAGGGAGAGGGCTGGAGAGATGGCTCAGAGGTTAAGAGCATTGCCTGCTCTTCCAAAGGTCCTGAGTTCAATTCCCAGCAACCACATGGTGGCTCACAACCATCTGAGATGAGGTCTGGTGCCCTCTTCTGGCTTGCAGACATACACACAGACAGAATATTGTATACATAATAAATAAATAAATGTTTTTTTTTAAAAAAAAAAAGACAGGGAGAACCACCAACAATTTTACCCCATGTTTTTCTTGACCCTAGGTTCTGGAAAGTCACACTACAGGGAAGTTCAGACAATGTGTCAGTAGGAAATGAATTAGCAAGGTGAGGTGTTTCAGAAATGCCTCAGATCAAGCAGGCAGGGGAAGAAATCTACTAAAGGTCGGAGGATGTAGTTTCAAGGCTCAACCAGTAGAGACCAACATTGTCTTCAAAGCAAGTCACATAACTGCCATGATGAACCCGCTGGAACCTAAAGCCACCATTTAAGGCTTGAAATTCTTTGACATACGCTCATTTTCCTCTAAGTTCTCCCATGCAAGGTTTTAGCGATGAGCGGAGTGTGTGCTGTGTAGCTGCAGCCCCCATGTGCACAGGAGCTGCTAAAATTGTTGTCATGGGACTCAAACACAACTAAGGTCGACTCCTGTCAGCTCCAAACCTTTTCTCTAGAAGGTTCTCAGCCTTTGGCTTACCCTACTTTCTTCATCAAAGCAATTAAAAGCTGCACAGAAATCAAGCTTCAGGACTGGGACAGGGCTCGAGTGGCAGAGTGCTTGTTTTGCACGTGTAAAGCCCTATCACCAGGGAGCTAGCTTCCTGTGTGTCTTCAGTGAGGCTGCCTTCCTGATTGCTTACCTTCAGAGGGGAAGGGAGCTCTGGTTTTCCCCCTTCTGATCTTTCTTTTTCTTTTTTACAAATCAGGGTTGGAGCTGGAAGTGTTCAAAGCTCTAGCTCCTGCATCCTCTCTGCCCCAAGACACACCTTGCTGTGTGGCCCAGGCTGCCCTTGGATGCCAGGGCTTATGCAATGCTCTGCCTCAGCCTCCCAAGCTGGGACTATCAGCACCCACCACCCTCCCCAACCATGTCCTCCTTGTACAAAACATATTGATCCCATGACAGGCCCCACACCCCCTTCGTTGCTAGGACTCGATACCTGTCGAAACCCTCTTAGAGGAAATGCTTGCTCCCAGTTTCAGAAGCGCTCGGTGGAGCACAGCATGATGGCCTAGATGCAGCTGTTCCCCCTTTCCTTTTTATTCATTTTATTGGATGGTATCTGCTTCTCTCAGAGCAGCCTTCCCACTTAGTTAATCCTCTCTGGAAACACCTTGACAGCCAACTCTGGTGGCATTCACTAATCAATCAAATTATCAATCTCGATGAACCTTCTCAAGTGCTGGAGACGCACCTCCAGGATAGAGTGCTTGTCTAGTATACACTGGATTCAACCCCCAATACCCAGCTCATACACCAGAAGACTATAGCATCTCCTAAAAGACTGACTGTCACAAAACCCAATGCCCTCTCAAAGCTCCTTCCTCCAAACGCCATCACATTGGCATATTTGGAGTATTCGGATATGGTAATACCTTTTTCTGAAAATACCTCTTTTTTCTGAAGAGACTGAACTTTCTGGAAAACATTGTATGCTGGGTAGTTTCATGTCAATGTGACACAAACTAACGTCACTTGAGAGAAGGGAACCTCAACGAAGAAAATGCCTCCCATGGGGCAGTAGTAGTGGCACAAACCTTTAATTCTAGCACTCAGGAGGAAGAGGCAGGCAGATCTCTGAGTTCAAGGCCAGACTGATCTACAGAGCAAATGCCTGTTTCAAAACAGAGAGGAAGAGAGAGGAAGAGAGAAGAAGAGAGAGAGAGATAGAAAGGGGGGGAATAATGTTGGAAGCAACTGTATTTTGATTTCCCCATTACAATCAACTTTTCCAACTTAAGCTAATGCATAGCTTATGATTCTTCTAAACCCCTGACCCAGAAGAATGTATTTGTATATGTGTGTGTTGTGGAAGTCATTTTCTAACGGCAGCTAAGAGGTTGAAAGCAATCTTAAACAAAACAAATATATCCCATAAATGTTGGAAGCAGCATGTGTGGATACTAGTTGGTAAACTCTGCAGATTTTTTTTTAAAAAGGGTATTTATTTTATGTTATGTTGATGGGTATTTTATCAGCTTGTATGTCTATGTCATTGGGACCTAAGAAGGCTAGAAGGTGGCATCAGATTCCCTGGAACTCAGTTACAGGATGTTATGAGCTACCATGTGGGTACTGGGAATCTATCCCAGATCTTCTAGGAGAGCAGTCAGTTGTTTTGTTGTTGTTGTTTTGTTTTGTTTGGGTTTCTTATTTGTTTTGTTTATGTTTATTTGTATGTTTTGTTTTGGTTGGTTGGTTGGTTTCTTGAGGCAGGGTTTCTCTGTGTAGCTTTAGAGGCTGTTTTGGAACTCACTCTGTAGACCAAGCTTGCCTAGAACTCACAGAGACCAGTCGGTCTCTGCCTCCTGAGTGCTGGGATTATGGGCATACTCCACCACCACCCAGCAGCCAGTGTTCTTAACCACCAAGCCGTCTCTCCAGTCCACTGTGTGCAGTTTTGAGTCAGTTGAAACCAACAGAGAGCTTTTCCTTGTAAAATTCTATTAAAGATTTCTGGGCATAAGAATTTCTCATTCTTCTCCTGTACCGTGGTTCCTGTGTGATCAATACAGGACAAAGCCCTTTGTTAAGGACAGGTAACAGGGAAAGATACCAGAAACACAACAGAGAGGCAGAGGAATGGACAGATCAAGCACACACAACAGACAGGCTACAGGCAGGTCAAAGACAGCAAACTGGTGTAGGAGGTCCTTCTGTATTTGTGTTATTAAAGAAACTGCCTTGGCCTAGTTGATAGGGTAGAACTCAGGTAGACGGGGAAGACAGAACTGGACGCTCGAAAGAAGAACAGACAGGCAGACGCCATGGTTCTCCTGCCCAAGACAGACACTGGTTAGACTCATACAAGTAAGCCACGACCTCGGGGTGAACACAGATTAATAGAAATGGGTTAGATCAAGATGTGAGAGTTAGCCAATAAGAGGCTAGAGATCACGGGCCAGGCAGTAATTTAATTAATACAATTTCTGTGTGATTATTTTGGGTGTAAGCTAGCTGGATGGCCAGGACAAACAAGGGGCCCTGCCCCCAACAACAAACTACAGAGTGATAGACACAGGGAAGGGAGTGAAGAATTCAAATTTGGGCTCCCTCTTGGTCTAAGTCGATGGTTCTCAACCCTCCTAATGTTGTTAGAGTTTAATATAGTCCCTTACGTTGTGGTGACCCCCAACCATAAAATTATTTTCATTGCTACTTCATAAATGTAATTTTGCTACTGTTATGAATCCTAACGTAAATATCTGTGTTTTTTAATGGTTTTAGGTAACCCCTGAGAAAGGTCATTCAACGCCCAAAGGGGTCTTGACCCACAGATCTAAACTATTTCCAGAGGGATTAGAAAGGTGGCTAAGTCCTTAAAGACAAGACTCACAACCCAAAATAAACCATTCCAAGAGGTAGTCCCATTCCTTTGCGCTACTCTAGGGAAGACACAGACATTCATTCTGTGACACACACCACACGGCACCATAGCAGTCTGGTTAGAACCATTTCCTTCCCTGTGGGCAGGGTTTTGCATCCTTCTCCGTGGGCAGGGTTTTGCATATTGGTGAGGTTCCAGAGAATTCTAATGAACATTTACATCTCTGATGTAGGCTTCCTTATTTCCTCTTACAGGCTCCCAACAGCACCAAGTTCTGCCCTGTGTGTCCCCACCAGCAAAGTCAACATTCTGACTGACAGAATGGCTGTCAAAGCGGTCTCCTTGGTTGCAGTAAAAATAAACCATACAAATGGTTGCTGGGGGCGGAGGGCTGGAGTTGGGAACTGGGCAGATGGGAGACAGGTGGGGGAGACTGCTCATTAATAGCTGCTTTGGGGGGGGCAGGGTGTCACTTTGTACCCCAGGCTGCTCTTCAGCTTATCATGATCTTCCTGCTTCCACCTCCCAAGTGCTAATATTTGCAGATGTGTGCCACTGTAGCTGGCTCCTTAGTGGCTTTTAATATTTTTAGATGAATTGGCATAGTTCTCATTGTACATTTTAGTGTAAAAAAATATTTTAAGTTGTGAAAAATAGTAATCGTTTGGGCTGGGGATACCATTCAGTCAGCAAAATAGAATACCTGCTTAGCATATTCAAAGCCCTGGGTTCAACCCCCAGTACTGCATACAGCCAGTAAAACAGAATACTTGCCTAGCATACACAAGCCCTGTGTTCAAACCCTATACTGCATACCTATAATTCTGGCACTCAGGAAGTGGAGGCAGGAGGATTATTAGTTCAGGGTCATCCTTAGCTATATAGGGTGTGTAAGGCCACACTGGGTTAGGTGAGATCCTGCTTTCAAGGGGGAGAGGACGCATTTTAATGTGGCTAACCATTTTAATCCCAGCACTCAGGAGGCGGAGGCAGATAGATCTCTGAGTTCAAGGTCAGCCTGGTCTACAGAGTGAGTTCCAGGACAGTCAGGGCTATACAGAGAAACCCTGTCTTAATAAAAACATAGTGGAGGGGGGTAAGAATATCTATGGTCCCAGTCAGAAACCTAGTTTAGGCTCTGGCAGCCTCCATCTGTGTTTCTGGCTGCTCATTTTCACTACACACAGTAAGCTCAAGAGATATTCAGCCAGCACTGGGTCCCCATGCTTCTGAGCTCAGTCACTCTGTCTTCACCCTCCATTTTGTTGTTTGTTTTGTTTTATTTTGAGATTCAGTCTCAAGCTGGGCAGTAGTGGTGTATGCCTTTGATCCCAGCACTCAGGAGGCAGGCAAGCAGATCACTGTGAGTTCGAGGCCAGCCTGCTCTACAAAGTGAGTTCCATGATAGAGATGTAACACAGAGAAATCCTGTCTTGAAAAAAAAGAAAGGAAGGGAGAAAGGGAGGAAGGGAGGAAGGGAGGAAGGAAAGAAAGAAACTATTTTGGAGGGCTTGGGAGATGGCTCAATGGTTAAGAGCACTGGTTGCTCTTCCAGAGGACCCCGGGTTTAATTCCCAGCACCCACATGGCAGCTTGCAACTGTCTGTAACTCCAGTTCCAGGGAATTTGACACCTTCATATAGACATACGTGCAGGCAAAAACATGAATGAAATAAAAGTAAATAATTAAAAAATATTTCTTAAAAAAAAGAAGAAGAATATTTAAAGATCCAGGGATGGCCTGGCAGTGGTGGCACATGCCTTTTTTCCCAGCACCGGAGAGGCAGAGGCAGGCAGATCTCTGAGTCCAAGGTTAGCCTGGTCTATAGAGCAAGTTCCAGTACAGCCAGGGCTACACAGAGGAAACCCTGTCTTGAAAAGCACAGGGGGAAAAAAAAAGATCCAGGGAGATTCCGTCTCACTGTATAGACAATCCTTGACCTTTGATCCTCCTGCCCCTGCCTCAGGAATGCTGGGATCACAAGCATGCTCCACCACGCTGAGCTGGCTGACTCCCTCCAACTGCCCTGTGTCCAGTTTCACTCTCTCCAGCCCCGCCCTGTCCTTCCATTTTGTTCCCCAAGTGCTGCTTAGCACACGCGTTTGCTCTATAGTGCACAAGCCGTATGTGTGAATGCTGCTACCCAAGTCTCTGGAAGGAGTACATTGATACTTGTACCTAGGATATGAAAAAAGCAAGAAAGCCAAACTCCAAACTAAGGCCAGAAAGATGGCTCAGGCGGAAAAGTGACTGCCACCAAGCCCAATGACCTGAGTTCTACCCCCCCTCCCGAACCCACATGGTAGAAGCAGAAAATCGGCTCCCAAAAGTTGTTCTCGAACCTCCACTGATGTGCCTATATACAGGAATCAATAAAAATTAAATTTTTTAAGTATATTTTCTAAAAGTCCAAACTCAGGTAAGGGAGATGGCTCAGCTACTAAGAGCACCTGTGTAAGCATTAGGCCCTTAGTTCAGACCCCAACACCCCCATAAAAAGCTGGGTACAACCACTGGGGTGCCTATACCCCAGGCTATGGGGGCAGAGACAGAGGGACCACTGGGGCTTGCTGAAGAACAGTCTAAAGAGATCTTGTTTCAAGGGAACAGGAACAAGGTGAGACCTGATAGAGCAGGCCACCCACGTAAAGGCCTCCTCTGATACATGTGCCTCGTGCAGGCACATGGGATAAAGAAATACACATGTGTTTCTTTCAGTTTTAATAATAACTTTTGAGATTATAGTATAATTATATCATTTCCCCTTCCTCTGTCATTCTTTGAGATGCTTCCGTGTATCTCCCTGCTCTCTTTCAAATTCACAACCTCTTTTTCTTTAATTACTGTTACACATTAATATATACACATACGCATACATATATGTGTGTTTTATATATTGTATATATATCATGTAACATATTTTCCTAGATACGTAAATACGACCTGCTCCTGTAGAAATAATGAGAGCTACCCAGATGAGCCCCAGGATACAGAATCTAAATAAATAGTTTTTAAATCCACACTCAGACTGTTCTTCCTACAGTACTCTTGAAACCGAGACACTTCTTTATTTTCCAGACAGTCTCATGCAGCCCCGGCTGGCCACAAGCTGGCCGTAGCCACGGCCAACCTTCTGACTGCTGACCTCCACCTCCATGTTCTGCAGTATGAACCATCAAACCCAGGGCTCCG
The DNA here is from genome assembly GCF_903992535.2 of Arvicola amphibius. Lineage (NCBI taxonomy): Eukaryota > Metazoa > Chordata > Mammalia > Rodentia > Cricetidae > Arvicola > Arvicola amphibius. The sequence continues at coordinate 117,193,917 of NC_052054.1, read as the reverse complement.
GGCTTGTCAGGCAAGCACTGTAGCCCTGAGCCACTCCCCGTAACTTTGATAAACAAAGAACAGATTCAGAAGCAGGAGAGGCCGCTGAACGTCTTCCTATCCCCATACTGCATGCTTGGGGACAAGGTTGGGTCCCCCAGGCTGGGGCTCTGTCTCCAGAACAGGCTCCCCTGCAGATACCAGGCAGGAACCCGGTCACTTGCAGTCCTAAAAGGCTGACTTCACATTAGAGTCTCTAACTGTCCCCAACTTGGGCCTGATTAATTTTCTTGAGTGACTCCCAGGAGTTAGGAGTGTACTGTTTGTGTTATAGTATTATAATATATTAGAGAAGATATAGGAGACAGATAAAGTTGTGCATAAAGAGGTGGGGACATAGCTCAATGCTAGCATGTTTGCCTAACCTGCATGGAGCCCCAGGTTCCATCCCCAGAACAAGGGAGAAAGAGAGAGGGAATGTGGAAGGCTTGCCCTCCAGGGACCTCCCCGCCTTCAGCTCTCCAGAAGTCCCTCAAAGCCTGTCATCTGAGGTGTTTATGGAGCCATCATTGCACTGATAGAACTGCTAACGATTTTAGTAGTGAAGCCAGACTGGCCTGTCCGGATTCCTTCCTTCGGGGCTTCCAGGCCTCTCTGGCGTACCACGTAGTGTATATAACAAGGGTCAGATGCAGAAAATTCTTTTTTTATTTTTAGATTTTTATGTACGTTCCTGTTTTGCTTGTATTTATGTCTGTGTGAGGGTGCCAGGTCCCCCGGAACTGGAGTTACAGACAGTTGTGAACTGTCATGTGGGTGCTGAGAATTGAACCTGGGTCCTCCAGAAGAGTCAGAGCTCTTAACTGCTGAGCCAAAGTTCTTTATGGAGTACTCCAGGGCCAAAGGGGAGGGGGGAGGGGAGATAGCTTTTATAAGTATCTTAGAGGAACAATAGACATAGATTCAAGTTACAAGGTAACAAAGAAGCTTCCTTCCTATTGCCTGTCTTTAGGGAGTTTGAGCCAAGAATCTGCTTACACATGGTAAACAGCACCCTATGTTTTCCAAGGCCCAGGTGATGAGAATAGGAGATAACAGACCCATCCTCTGAAAGGGAGGCTGGAACTCACACTCCAAGAGTGGAGGAGACACGGACTGGACGTGATGTCCTGCATAGCATGGGTTGGGGTTCGCATGCCTGCTGATGACGTCCCTGTCCCTCAATCCGTCTGCACTGTGCCTTCATAAGGAACAGGGCACAGGCCAGGAGTGGTGTCGCACGCCTTTAATCCCAGCACTCAGGAGCAGGGGCAGGCTGATCTCTGTGAACTCAAGGCTAGCCTGGTCTATGTAGAGAGTTCTACCCTATTTTTAAAAAACAGAAAACGACACAGAGCAGGCAAGCTGCCTCCTCCTTAGCCCAGGCCTTGAAGGACATCTTGTCCCTATGAGCCTGGAGCTGAATGCCTGCTGTCGCTTCTGCTGCAGCGTTCCCTCTGGAGCCATATGGTCCCCATCTCTGCTCTCTCCCTGAGTCCACACCCACACATGCCTGTAGAAAGGTGTGACAGCTGTCTGTCCACTGTTCCTTTGTCTTCAGCTCTTCCTCTAGCCATTCCTCAGTTTGATGAAGCTGATCTGTGCCATCTGATTAAAAGTAAGCACAGAAGAATAAGTTGGTTTTCTATTGTTTAATTTAACCATGCTACTGGACAGATGGCTCAGCAGCTAACATGCTCCCCATGCAAGAGTAAGGACCTCAATTCAGATACCCAGAACTCACTTAAGTGCTGGGAAGAGTTGAACTCCAAACTCTGCCTAATGAAAAAAGTAGGATTGATGGAAGGAGGTACCGACTGTCAGCCTCTGGCCTAGACACACTCACACACACACACACACACACACACACACACACACACCAACCCACACATAGATATATACACCCACACACATGCAAACATGCATACATACATGAATGCACATCACACACAGATGCAAGCAAAATAATCAAACCAGTAGGTAGAAGAAAAGTCACAAAAGAATTATTTTTAAATTGTGATATTATTATTTTGAAATACCTAAGAAAATTACAGTCTCAGTCCCATACCAGTAAAAGGTATGAAAGCACCATTCAAAATAAAAGCTGAGCCAGGCAGTGGTAACACATGTCTTTGATCCCAGCACTCGGGAGGCAGGGGCAGGTGTCTGGTCTACAGAGCAAGTTCCAGGACGGCCAGAGCTACATTGTGAGACCCTGGATCAAAATAAAATAATAATAATAATAATTATTATTATTATTATTATTATTATTATTTTAAAAAGGAAGGAAGAAAAGAAAGAAAGATGCCACAGGAGTTAAAGAGACAGCTCAGCAGTTAAGAGCACTTAATTCCCAGCACCCACATGGTGGCTCACAACTGTTGATAACTCCAGTTAGAGACTCCAACTCTGGCCTCTATGAGCACCAGACACACGTGTGGTACCCCGACATACACATAGGCACAATACCCATGCATATAGCACATAAATAAATCTAAAAAAAATAAAAATAAAGACAGGCCACAATTCACATTTGAGACATTTAATCTCACTGATAATTACAGAGAAGCAAATTAAAGTGAAGTACCCATTTTCTTTTGATAGATGGGATTTAAAGGGTCTAGCTGGTTGTTAGCAATGGAGGGAGAAAACAGGTGCCCCTTTGCTCTGTGAAGGAAGCATAAATTGGTGCAGCTTTTGGATGGTCATTTAAAAGCAAAGTGTCCAAATCTGAAATGAGTGTGCACGTTATGCACCTTGGGCTCCCTGGGGAATTTAGTTTAAGAAAATAATGGTACAGGTGTGCCAAGCTGTTTGAACAGAAATGGTCATCGCATTAAAAGGCTGGAAATGGGACAGGAAGTGTGGCTCAGTGGTATGGTGTTTGCCCTGAAAGCACCAGGCCCTGGGTTCAGTCAGCAACCACCACCAACTCAAGGAGGAAAAATAGGAGCTGGGAAAGTTAAAAACAGCCTAGATGTGCATTAGTGTGGGGTTTTGTTTGTTTATAGAGCGCAAACACAATTCTATTAGAGTCTAAGAGAAAACCCCCAGGGCAGGCAAGCTGTAAATCCTAGCAGTTGCCCAGAAGAGAACAGAGAAGAGGAGGTGGGTAGGGCATGCCATTTAAGCCAGCAAGCAGGCAGCTCGGTGAGCTTTAGAGAAAGGAGGGCAGAGCCCATCCTTGTGGTGGATCACAAGGACTACTAGCTAACAAGAATTTGGTTAAATTGGTTTATGAGATAGATGTTGTGAGCACCAAGCATTATTAAAGACAGAAGTGACAAAAGCATATGCAGTGTGTGTGTGAGTGTGAGAGTGTGTGTGTGTGCGCACGCGCATGTACATGCACATACTAGGAATCAAACTCAGAGCTTTGCACATTTTTTCTTTCATCCTTCCTGTCCCCTTGATTCCTCTTCTCTTTTATCTATCATTTGTTATTTTATTCTATTAGTATTGTATTGTATGGGTTCATTGACTTCATGTATGTCTGTGCACCACGTGTGTGCAATGACCTCAGAGGCCATACATATATATATACATATATACATACTTACATACATGCATTGGCTATCCAGTCTGGACTCTGTCTTCTCTCTTGTGAAGCCTATACCTTCACTTGAGCATGGGGTATGTCCCTGCTCTCAGGTGAGCCTTTCTTCATACTTAAGCCTATAATAGAAGATCTTTATTAAAACCTAATTCTATTTCATTTTATAAAAAGGTAGTGGTGGGCCGGGCGGTGGTGGCGCACGCCTTTAATCCCAGCACTCGGGAGGCAGAGGCAGGCGGATCTCTGAGTTCGAGACCAGCCTGGTCTACAAGAGCTAGATCCAGGACAGGCTCTAGAAACTACAGGGAAACCCTGTCTCGAAAAACCAAAAAAAAAAAAGGTAGTGGTGGAAAAGATGGGGTTCAGAAGGCTTGCTCTTCCAGAAGACCCAAGTTCATTTCCCAGCACCCATGTCCAACAACTCACAACCGTCTGTAACTCCAGCTCCAGGGTGGTCTGGCCTAAAAGGGCACCTGAACTCATGGGAACATTCCCACACGTAGGCACACACATACACATGGTTTTAAACTTAAAAAACAAATATTTTTTAAGAAGCAGAGGCTGGAGCAATGGCTCATTATTTCGAGTGGCACTGCTCTTGCCAAAGACTGGAGTTCAGTTTCCAACACCCATGTCAAGTGGCTCACCACATCCTGTAACTTCGGCTCCATGGGATCTGATGCCCTCCCATGGCTTCCACAGGCACTGCACACATGTGACATTCACTCACACAGATACCCTGCATGCCCGTAAAATAATAAAATAAGCCTTTAAAAAAATAAAACAAGCCAAAAACCTAAATTTTTAAAATATTAAAAATAACACAAAGAGCCAGGTGTGGTGGCACATACCTTTAATACCAACACTTGAGAGACAGAGGCAGGCGGATCTCTATGAGTTTGAGGCCAGCCTGGTCTAGATAGTGAATTTCAGGACAGTCATGGCTATGTAGAGAGACCCTGTCTCAATAAGCCAAAAATAATTTTTTAAAAAATCCTCCATATTTTTATCTCAATAAAAAGCACAATTTCTATCTGCATTCATACCTGAAATCTGAACAATATAGCCTACGAGGGCTACACCACACACACACACACACACACACACACACACACAGCAGAACCTGTGACTTCCTTCTCGTCAGTCTGACAGCTGTCAGATCACTATAACAGCTGCCGGAAGATAGCTACAGGAAGTCGATCTCTTGAAGACTGGAACAAGACTCCCTTGAACTTGTTTTTGTTTGTTACCAAGTCAGAGTCTCCTGTAGCCCAGGCTAGGCCCAAACTCTCTGTGATGGCCTTGAATTTCTAATCCTCCTGCCTGGTTTAAGTGGTGCTGGGGATCAAACCTGTGAGTGAGCTGCAGCCCCAGCCCTTCGCAGGCTTTGAAGAAGCATGCAACATGTTTGCCAAGGACTAACATGTTACAACAGAGTGTCACAGCTGCAAGAAGTTGAATTTTACCAACATCCTGAGGAAGCTTAGAAACAGAGCATTGCCCCAGTTGAGACTGGGATTGACCACAGACCTGGTTAACAACTGGATTAAAATCTGGTGGGACCTAGAGCAGGGACCCAGACATGCTGCGTCTGACGCCTAAACCACAGACACTGTGAGACAGTAAACGGTGTTTCGGGATTTGAATTGTGGTAGCTTTTTATTCCACATGGAAAACTAGCGCAGCACCTATCCAGTTCATCAAAGAAGCTCTTAAAATAGCTTTCTGGGGGCTGGGAAGAGGGCTCAGCCGTTAGGCACTTACTGCTCTGGCAGGGGACTCAGCATCTGTAACTCCAACTTCAGAGGAAATGATGTCCTGCACTGACCTCCAAGGGCTCTGCATGCACACAGTACACAGACATGCATGCAGTCAAACATCCATATGCATAAAATAAAGATGAATTCATCTTTTTTCAATCCGCTTCTGGGACTGGGGAGATGGCTCAGTGTGTAAGATACTTGTCACAGTGCAGACAAGGAAGCCCATCTAACTGTTGTCCTAGCAGTCAGGAGGCAGGGACAGGAGGTCCCTGAAGCAAGCTGGCTAGCTAAGACTAGCCAAATAGGTAAGCTCTGGGCTTATCTGAGAACGCAGGATGACTGAGCTCAATGTCCTCCTTCAAATCAGGTATGGTGGCTCCTTATATCTGCAGCCCTAGTACTCTGAAGCAAGAGGGTCACAAGTTCAAGGCCAGCCAGATAGGTATACACATACAGACAGGGAAACAGACAGACAGACATAAAAACTACATACATACAGACATTATGTTTATGTGCATACATAAAGCAGTAATGTAAATAAAGTGGAGCTATTGAGGAAGACATTTGATGTTAATCTCTAGCCTCCACATACACATACAGGATCACACATATGCACATGAAATCATACACATGAGTACCCATACATATTTGAACATGAATACACACATGCATGCATACCACACACACACACAAATACAAATGCATATCTGTCCGTCACCACTACTCCACCCAGAACAAGCTGACATCACCTTGCACCCAGACAAACTGAATATACTATGGATTTCTGCCTCTTCTCACAGAACTGAGCCCCCCAGGCAAACCAATAATCTGGCATGCCTTTCAGTAGAAATGGGACTTTTGATAGTCTATTAATAAAAAGGAGTATGCTTCTACTTTTATGCCAAAATGAGACGTTCGATACTTGTGATTTTTGCAAAGTAGACAGCTTCCTGGAAGGCGCATTAAGACTCTTAATGTTTAAACAACAATTGATAAATCTCTTTTTCCAGTAAACACAGCTCATTGCAGCCACTCAGCTGTCTGTAGGAAAGGGTAGTTCTTGAGGGACTCATGCAGGGTTTGGAAGAAGAGCTTGTATATGCCAATCATAAGTTTTTAATTTTGATGAAGAGCAGCTTATCTTTTACTTGGTGCTTATGCTTAAGCTCTGAGGTCACGAGCATTTGCCCTTACGTTGTCATCTACTAATGCTACAGTTAGAGATTTACGTTTAGGGCATTGATTCAGTATGGATTGGTGTTTATATGTAGAATAAGGAAGGATGTGTGGCCCAGTCAGCGAACACTTACATAGCATCCGTGAGGCCCTGGGTTCGAGTCCCAGCACAGGCAATGAAGAAGAGAAAAGGACACTGAGGCACGGTCCAGTCTCATTCTTTGTTATCTTGTTTCTAATTATCCACAATTTGTTGAAGAGGTTGATTTTTATGTCCATTAAATGGCACTTTTGTCAAAAATCAACCAGTGTCAAATGTTTTGGTTTGTCACTAGATTCTCAGATCTACTACATTGTTCTATAGATGTCTAGCCTCATGCCACTGTCTTGATCAACATCCATAAGAAACCAGAAAGTGTGAGCCCTCTGATTTTATTTTATTTCTCAATATTGTTTTGGCTCCTCAGAGGTCCCGGCAGCTCCATATAAGTTTGAAAGTCAGCTTCAATTTCTTTTTCTTTTTTTTTTTTTTTTTTTTTTGGTTTTTCGAGACAGGGTTTCTCTGCAGTTTTTTTAGAGCCTGTCCTTGGAGCTAGCTCTTGTAGACCAGGTTGGCCTTGAACTCACAGAGATCCGCCCGCCTCTGCCTCCCGAGTGCTGGGATTAAAGGCGTGCGCCACCACCGCCCGGCTCAGCTTCAATTTTTGCAAAAGAAAAAAAGAAGCCATTGCAGGTTTGATAATGATGGCACTGAAAGCTATAAATTACTTTAAGTAATAAAATAGCTTAGTGACATTAACTGTTCCAGTCTGTGAACGTGGGTGTCATTCCATTCGTGAAGGTCTTTTTCAGCATCTCCCACCAGTGCTTTATAGACTTAGTGCAGGGGTTTTCCATCTACTTATTTAAATTTATTTCTAGTTTATTCTTTGGGGTACAGTTTACTATTTTCTGGCCTGGAAACTTACTGACTGTGTAGACTAGACTCACCTCAAACTTAGAATCCTCCTCCTTCAGCCTCCCGAGTATTAAGATTATATTTTATTTTCTTTTAGGTGTATGGATATTTTGCCTGGTGTGTGTGGGTGTGTGTGTATGTGTGTGTGTGTGTGTGTGTGTGTGTGTGTGTGTACCATTTTGCATGCCTGGTGCCTGGGTTGCCTAGAAGAGGGTTGGGGTCCCCTGGAACTGGAGTTCCAGAAGATCATGAGCCTCCATGTGGGTTCTGGGAATCAAACTCAGGTCCTATGGAAGACTAGCCACTGCTTCTAACCACTGAGCATTCTTTGCAGCCCCTTGTGTTTGATTTTTCTAATGTGTAATGCCTTTTTCTTATTAAGATTCATGTAATCCAGGCTGACTTTGAGCTTGCTATGTACCTGAGAATTACCCTGAGTTTCTGATTCTCCACCTTTCATTTCCTGAGTACCAGATTTTTGTGTGTGCCACCACATCCAGCTCTGAAATGTTACAATTTCTGTTGCTTCTGTATCTCCTTTTCCTTTGTATATTTTAACTTATTTTCTTAGTGGTTGCCATGGGGATTACAGCTGGCATCCTAAACTTGGAGACATTCAGTTTGAATTGATACCAACTTAGTTCAACAGCAAGCATCATCTCTGCCGCTACCCCAGCATGGTCCATTCCTTTCTGATATTATTGACCCAAGTTACATCTTTTTATATCATATAGCAGACTCATAATTATTTGATGCACTTACACTTTGAATCATATAAGAAATAGAGGTGCGATGTTAAAATGCAATTATACTAAATTTTATGTTACTTATGATTACTTTTTTGGTTTTATTTGTTCACACGGCTTCAGGGTGCTACTCAATGTAGCCTGTGGTTTGTTTCGTTCTACACCATTTCTACTCAAATTCTCATTGGGCTGCTAGTGATGAGCAACCTCAGCCTTGGTTTGTCTGGGTCTGCCCTAACCTCATCTTAGTTTTCTGAAGGGTGATTCTGTTAGATACAACGCTCTGATTGACAGTTTCTCTTTCATCTTCTTAAAGATGTCATCCTCCTACTGCCCTCTGGCCCCTGTGGTTTCAGATGAGAAATTAGCTGTTAATTCTTCCTGAGTTTCCCTCTATAAAATGAATCAAATCAGCCACCTCTTACTAATTTCAAGATCTTCTCTTGGTCATCTTACAACTTTTATTGTTTATTTTTTGAGACAGGGTCACTCTATGTAGCTTTGGCTGTTCTGGAACTCTCTCTGTAGACCAGGCTGGCCTCGAACTCACAGAGATTCACCTGCCTCTGCCTCGCATTGATCTACCACTAAGACAGAGAGTTGGAAAGGTAGCTCAGGTTGAAAGTGCTTGCCTTGTAAGCACCCAAGTCTAACCCCAGAAGCTATGTCCTTTAAAAGCCGAGTGTAGCCAACACACACTCCTGCTTGAAGGCAGAAACAGGCAGATCCCTGGGGCTCATTGGCAAGCTCTGAGAATGAGAAGTGCTTTGGGGAAGAAAAGAAGAAGAAGAAGAAGAAGAAGAAGAAGAAGAAGAAGAAGAAGAAGAAGAAGAAGAAGAAGAGGGATAAAGAAAAGAAAGAAATCTGTTAAAGTGCTTGCCATGGAAGTGGGAGGATTAGCATTCAGATCCCTGGAACATATGTAAATGCTAGGTAGTTGTCAGTTTGTGATTCCAGTTTTTACAAGGCAGAAACAGGGTCCCCAGAGCAAGCTGGATAGTCAGACTCCATTGCGCACTGGCACACACATACACGCAGTTAGACACACACCTACACATAATAGATGGTGCACTAGCACAAATATAAATATATGTGTGTATAAACTCAATGAGACTCTACATCAGTGAATAAGGCAGAATGATATAGAAAGACCCTCCCAATGTCAACACTCACATACACACATCTACACAAACATGCTCATATGTTTGCATATGCATGCATGTATGCCCACACCTGTGCAATAACACACATACAGACAAGGGTGGAAAAGGTGGCTGGCTCGTGAGGACCGACACCTGAAGCTATCCACTGGCCTCCATGCCCAGCTGTGCTGCAGGATGTTTGATCACACTGTGAACCTCAAGGTTTCATTATTTACCAGAAAAACCTGTTGCTAGCTGTGGTGTGGCTCAGTCCTGGCACACATCTTTAATCCAAGAACTTTCTGCTTGAACAGGATTTTACAAATAAAGTCAACCACGGGTTAGGCAACCAGCTGATGGTAAAAAACGAAGAGAGAAAGAGGGAGTCAGGAGGACAGAGAGAGAGATGCACAGGGAGTAGACAGGAGGCACGTTCAGTTTAAGGGGTTTTGTTTGAAAAAACTCTTTCTGGGAGGTCCACAGAAAAGGAAGATCGGTTGGGTCCTTTCCCTGCCTCACTCACTGAGCTAGTGGGTTTTCACCCCAGCATCTAGCTCCCAAGTCTTTATTAGTAAAATGGAACGATTGAGATTTCGTTTAAAATAATACACCTGCACACACACAAGTCCACACACACAAACACGAAGGATTGAATACAGCAAATCTCTTGATATTTTGGAGCAGTCGCTGTCCCTTTCTTGATCATCAGGATTCAGCAAAGCAAAGGTGCAGTCAAGAAGCTGTTGGCAGGGCTGGTGAGATGGATGCTCAGGGACCCGCCCTGCGTGCAATCCCCAGAATCCGTGGTGAAGGAGGAGAAGGGACTCCTGAACATTGTTCCCTAACTTCCACATGCATGCTGTCATACAATGCATGTGCACACACACACAAAATAAAATTTCGGGGCTGAAGAGATGGTCCAGTGATTAGGAGCACTTGTTACTCTCGCAGAGAGTGCAGGTTCAGGGCCCTTATCAGGTGGCACAACCATCTCTAACTCCAGTACCAGGGCTCTAACATCAGTCTGTGTTCTCTCAACTGAGGCTTCCTCCTCCCTGATAACTCCAGCTTGTGTCAAATTGACGTAAAACTAGACAGAACATCCCACTACGTTTAATTTAATGCTTGCGGGAGCAGGGGGTTATTTAGTGGCACGGAGTCCACTTACCAGTGGCTAGTTACACCATGTAGAAAAATGAATCCAGGCTGAGGAGATAGTCCAGTGGGTAAAGTGCCTAACGTTCAAGTTTGAGGACCTCAGTTTGATTCCCAGCACCTCACACACAGAAAAGTCAGGTATGGTGCACACACCTGTAATCGCAGCACTGAGAAGGCAGGGACAGGTGGATTCCTGGGTGATCTCATTAGCTAGCTAGAGTAACCTAACCAACCCACTCCAGAGCAGTGAGACACTCCGTCTCAACAAACAAGGAGATATGTATCGGGGAAGAATACCAAAGGTTGACCTCTGAGCTCCAGACACCTGACTGTGCATACACACACACACACACAAAGACATACCACATACACACAACCAAGCATCCATCCATACATACACACATAAAATACCTTTTTGTTATTGTTTTGTTTTCTCAAAACAGAGTTTCTCTGTGTGTAGTGTGAAGCGGCGGGCTGTGTCCCGCCACCCCATCTGTAGAAGGAGCAGCGGGCTGTGTCCCGCCACCCGGCTAGCTTTGCCCAAAATAATTACACGGAAACTGTATTCTTTTAAACACTGCCTGGCCCATAGTTTCAGCCTCTTATTGGTTAATTCTCACATCTTTCTTTAACCCATATTTAGTAATCTGGGTAGCACCACAAGGTGTGGCTTACCAGGAGAGATCTTAACCTGCGTCCATCTCGGAGAGGAGAAGCATGGAGACTCACTATGGCGACTGCCTGAAGCGTCTCCCCCACTCTACTTCCTTGTTCCCACAATTCTGTTCTGTCTACTCCACCTACCTAATTTTCTGTCTCTTAAAGGGCCAAGGCAGTTTTCTTTATTAATTAACCAATGAAAGAAACATAGACAGATAACTCTCCTCCATCATTTCCCCTTTTTCTGTTTAAACAAAAATGAAAGGCTTCAACTTTAACATAGCAAAATTACATATAACAAAACAGTTATCAAGCAAGTATTACAGTTACAATATTTAAATCTATTTTATCTTTTATCATAACTAAGGAAATCTATAACTATCTATTTATTCTTCAACTCCATCAAAGACTCCAGAAGGATACAATATTACCTAAGTAAACAAGTCATTTGTAACTTTCAAACTCTAGAAATGACAGAGACAACTCGCTGCCTAGACAGTCACCCAAAGTTCCTCTGTACCGTTGGGGCATCCATCTTCAGCCTTCAGGCCCATAGTGTCCAGCAGACTTTTTCATGAAGCAGGAAATTCCAAAGACAGTTCAGTCACTTTCTGCTGTGTCCTGCAGAATGTCTCGCAGACTCTTTCATGAATCAGGAACCCCGAAAGACCATCTCACCTTTAGGCAAGTTCAGCAGTCCTCTCTCTGCGGGTTCTTTGTGTCCAGTTTATGGAACAGTCCAGCCAAGAGCAGTTTCTTGCCCAAATGGCTAACAAACTCCATAAGTAGCCTCTTCGATGCCCATCTTCCTCTCGAAGTAGATTGGTGCTGCCAGGAGCAGACGTGTCTCATTGTCATGAAAAACCCTAAGTTATTTAAACATTAAATGCCATATTCTGCAGTCTTTGAAAGATATGAAGAATGTCTATCTAACTGAAATATATCTCTACATATCTAGAAAATCTAATAACATGACTACAAGCTTAACTATTATCAATGATTATCCATTAACAACCTATATTTCCTAATTATACATTACAGTTTTTAAAATGAACTACAATCACAATAGCTTAATCAAGATCAGAAATACATATACATATAACAAAATTGACCTTAAAATCTATACCAATGCAAATTCATATCTATATCATCTCCCCCTTTAAATGTAAAAGAACATTTATAAACAATATTTGGGAAAATGGGCGCAGTTTTTTCTCTCCAAACTGCTTCCTGCTGAATGGGGGCACTGTTATTTAGGTCTTTCATGGTGTAACCTGTGTGCTAGGTTCCTCTCAGTTGGCAGTTGAGTGAAGTAATTTTTTGAAGATGTTCACAGCAACCTTTCAGGAGGGCGTGGTCTATCATACCATATTGGGATAGAAGCAATCCACAGAGTCTCGTCCTCTGTGAAAACAAAAGAAGAAACTCTTTTCCAAAGCATCATGTTCTTAGATCCAAATCCTGAAGTCATACCATTAAAATGTCCATTCTGGTCTAGCCTGACAGCCCATATAATGAAATGTCTCTCTGTATTTAGCTCCTTTACAGTCAAAAAAATCAAAGAAAACACAACAAAATACATAATCCAGACTCTCTGTGAATTTTCCATTTTTATGCGGCTTATTTTCATTCTATCACTTTACTTTATTCTGTCTCTTTAAAGACTTTAGCCTTTTTTTAGGCATTAACTTTATTTTTTATATTTTCTTCTTCTCTCTCTCAAGCCTACATACATTCATCCAACACTGTGACTCATTTAAAAGTCTTTTATGTCTGAATCTGTCCTATTGTGAATCTGTAATTTTTTTACTGTCGAGAAACTTGTTTGATTTGAGCCTTTACATTGCTAAGCGCTTAAGACTCTAAGCTGTGACATTCCTAGGTCAAAAACAGGTACTGTGAGCTTGCCACACCCAGTCCAACATGGTGGAGCCGCTTATGACTCTGAATCGGTTGCAGCTCTGAGCTGCAGAGCAGCATGCTGCTCTGAATGTTGGCTCCACCTCTCTCCAATTTCAAAATGGAGGACGTACCATTTTCTGCTAGCTCTGGGGCTGCCAGGTAGGAGCCACACTCAGCACTTTAATTCTGAGACTGAGTGTGCGGCACAGAAACTCTTTTCATACAAGTTACAGCCAAATCTGAGACACAGAGCACTGCACAGTCTGAAAACATCTCTCTGTATGGCGGCAGAAATCTGCCATGTTCTCCCGCTTGCCTAAGCCTGATTCCGCCATCTGCTCAGGTGCAGGCAGGGAGCAGGGAGCCATTGGCATGGTCTCAGAGCACTCTCCTTCCTATCCCAAGCGGGAACACAAATATCCAGGCCCATAAAAGCCATTGAAATGCTTTAAAGCCAGAGTTCGTGCTGGCGGCACAGCGCAGGAAGCCGCGTTTTAAAATGACTCAGCTTTTTCTCTGCCACTTTTGCCGAAACAGGAAATCTCTCTACGGCAAGTCCAGGCAAACAGCAAAAAGCTGTGTTAAACTCTCTTTCTCCTTTATTTAAAGCCCTCTCAGGTTTTTAAGTGGATTTAGTCACCACGTTGGAGCGCCAATCTGTAGTGTGAAGCTGCGGGCTGTGTCCCGCCACCCGGCTAGCTTTGCCCAAAATAATTACACGGAAACTGTATTCTTTTAAACACTGCCTGGCCCATAGTTTCAGCCTCTTATTGGTTAATTCTCACATCTTCCTTTAACCCATATTTAGTAATCTGGGTAGCACCACGAGGTGTGGCTTACCAGGAGAGATCTTAACCTGCGTCCATCTTGGAGAGGAGAAGCATGGAGACTCACTATGGCGACTGCCTGAAGCGTCTCCCCCACTCTACTTCCTTGTTCCCACAATACTGTTCTGTCTACTCCACCTACCTAATTTTCTGTCTCTTAAAGGGCCAAGGCAGTTTTCTTTATTAATTAACCAATGAAAGAAACATAGACAGATAACTCTCCTCCATCATCTGTGTAGCTCCGGCTGTCCTGAAACTTGCTTTGTAGACCAGGCTGGCCTCGAGCTCAAAGAGATCTGCCGGCCTCTGCCTCCCAAATGCTGAGATTAAAGGTGTGCACCACCACCACCTGTTCCAAAACACATTTTAAAAAAGAAAGTTACTCTGCCTTCCCAGTAACCATTAATTGCCAGTAGCTCCTCAGCTAGGTCTTGACATTATTTTTAGGAAGATAATGACAGGTTTGTGTTGGAAGCAGTGAGACCCCAAATCCTGAATTTCTTGTAAACCCCTGATCTGAGTGCCTACAGCTGTTCTGAGCACGAGACCTTCAGGAGTTCCTGATGGCAGAAGAGTGGTTTCTGGTGGGTTTTGCTGGGGCGTGGCTATCTCTAGATAATCTGCCCCTGAACACAATAAAGGGGGAATTCTTGGGGAATTCAAGGATGTCTCTGTCTCTCTGTCTGTGTGTGTGTCTGTGTTTTTTAACCTCCTGCCCCTTGCCTGAAGCTCGGTAACTGGGTAAAAGCGCATGGAGCGCAGACACAGGGGTGCGGTGCGTGGCAGGTTTAGTTTTTTTTTTCTTTAACATTCCAGTTTTATCATACTTTAAAATACAGGACTATCCAGTTCTGTATCGGATGCCTGTGTTACATAGTGTCCTCCAAGCTCAACAACTAGTTACATGTACGGCTCTCCGCACCTTAGTTTCATTAACTGTAAGATGAGGTATAGGAGCATCCAGTTGCCACAGGGATTTAAGCAGAAGAGGGAAAGCACTTAAAACAGCAGCCAGCAGAGGCTGCCTTCAACCTCTGCGTATCAGCTACCCTCATGTTCCCAGCTGTCCCACTGAGCACGTTCACCCAAGGCATCACCTGTTACTAGTCTGTGGCCCTTCCTGGGTGACGTCATGCTCTCTTCCCTATAGGTATTCATACATGCTTCTCTAGCTACCTGGCTAATTGCTATTTTTAAAACAACCAAACACTTTATCATATTGATCCATTTCAAAGTATGACAGCATCAAATGCTAGCAAGAGGCAGGATCAAGGGCTGGAGAGATGACTCATTGCTTAAAAGCACATACACTACTCTTTCAGAATGTCTGAGTTTGGTTCCTGGAACCCATGTTAGCTTACCACCACCTGCAATTCCAGGTCCCTGGGATTGACACTCTCTTCTGACCTCCAAGGGCTCTTGTATTCATGTGGTACACATGTGTACTTTCAGGCACATACACACACACACACACACACACACACACACACACATATATACAAAATGAGCAAAAATTAATATAAAAATATTTAAATGAAAATTTTTAAAAGAAACAATGTTCAAGTAGAAATATATAGTTTGATACTAACAAGCTTACAATCATGAAGAGTGTTTTGGGGTTTTTTTTTGCTTGGAAGAGAGTTGGGCTTTTGTTTTGTTTTCTTTTTGTTGCTGTCCTTTTTATTGCTGCTTGTTTATTTGTTTGTTGAAATAGAGTCTTTGTCCCAGGATGGCCTAGAATTAGCTATAGAACTGAAACTGGCCTTGACTGAACTCTTAATTTTCCTGCCTTCACTGTCCAAGTGCTGGGTTTGTAGGTGTGTGCTAACGTGCTCAGTTTTGTATACTGTTCATAGGCACGTGCGCATAGAATAAGAGAACAGATTAAAAACATACATGGGAGAGGTAAATACCAAATGCCTTTTATGGTTTTATTTTCAGGAAGAAGAAGAGAAAGGAATATATTTAGGTGGGGCTGACAAAAGACTTCAACTAGATTTCATTGATTTAAAAAAAAAAAAGGCCCAAAACAACTTTATGAATGTCAAGTTTCAAGAAAGCTGGGTGATAAGTACAAAAATATTTGTTCTCTTAATCATAAATTTAAATAGACCAAAAGCAAGACACAGGGCGTGGGAAGACTGGCTAAAAGTCAGTATTAAAATCCTTTACAATTCTTGGTCTCCAGGCTGTGAGTAGGCTTTGTCCCAACCACCCCTTCCTCCATCTCCACCCCTGGAGATTTTTTTCTCTATAGACCATAGCCCAGTAGAAGGCAGTGGGAGGCACAAGCTGCTGGGGCTCAAAGCATTCTCTTGTCCTCAGCAAACACTCCAATGTCTAAGCCTCAAAAAGTCTCCTGGTGACTCTTAATGCTCGATGCTGACTCTCAACATGGGGAACATGATCTGGGCACAATACAGCAAAAATCCCATTAATCCTGCACTTCTCAAATATGGAATAGGCTGCTATTCATGGGATTCTGCTGCTATTGTTTTTTGAGACAGGGTTGCATGTAGTCCAGGCTGACCTCAAATATACTAAGGAGCTGAGGAAGCCCTTCAACTCGTGATCCTTCAGCCTCTAACTCTGGAGTGAGGTAATCACGGGTCTGTGCCCGCGTGCTTCACGTCACGTGATTTTTTTTTTGTCCTTTTGTGGGTTGGTTGGTTTTTTAGGGTTTCTTGCAGCCCATATGACCTTGAACTTTTCACGTCTCGCGGCTAGTACCTCCCAACTGTTGGAATTACGAGCTTGTGCCACAACAGCAGGTTTCAATGTGATGCTGGGAATCAGACCCAGGGCGCTGTCGTCTTTCACAAGACACTTAACGAAGTGAAAGACATCCAAGTGGGAGTAGTTCAATCCTTCAGAGCTGCGTGCTTCAGAACACGTATGTAGTACTCTACAGTAATCTAATAATCCAACCAAAAAATAAACAAAAAATAGGTACTACAATAGTACTATAAATATTCAAAGGAAAATTGAATCTCATTCCATCTGCTTTTGTATTTTAAACCTAATCAAGACCTTCCTAGTTAACAGAAAACTACAAAGTAAAAAATTTGAGAATTTTTAATTGAAATGTAAGCAAGTATAAAAACTAAAAGGGTTCTCTTTGTGAGGGGGTTGAATAAGAATGGCCCTCACAGGCTTACATATTTGAATGCTTGTTTATCAGAGGGGTACTGCTTAGGAGGGGTTTGGAGGTGGGGCCTTGCTGGCGGAAGTGTGTCACTGGGGAGGTAGGCTTTGAGGTTTCAAAGCCCAAGCTAGGCTTACCGGCTCTCTTTTCCCGCTGCCAGTGGATCTGGATATAGGACTCTCAGCTACACTCCAGCACCATGTCTGCCTGCACACTGCCATGCTTCCTGCCATAATGACACAACTCTGAGCCCCAGTTAAATGCTTTTCTTTCTAAGAGTTGCCATGGTCTCTTCACAGCAACAGAACCCTGACCGAGACGGGGTGATGTTTCAGTGGGTAGAGGTGATGGCATGCAAACCTGACAAGCTGGCCTTGCCTCCAGGAACAGACAACCAAAGGAGGAAACTGACTCCCCACAGTGGAGGTCCTTTGACCTCTACATGCATGCTGTGGCATTTACACACACACACACACACACACACACACACACACACACACGCACGCACACACGCACGCGCACACACATGCACACACACACATGCGGACACGCACGCACACGTGCGCAGGATTTTTTTTAATTTAACGAACTTTTCTTAGATTTATTTGATGAGTGTTTTGCCTTCGCATATGTATGTGCACCGCATAGGTGCCTGGTGCCCACAGATGCAAGAAGAGGGTGTCAGATCCCTCGACACTGGAGTTACCAATGGTTCTGAGTCACCATGTGGGTTCTGAAAACTGAACTTGGGTCCTCTGCAAGAACAGCCAGTGCTCTTAGCCACCAAGCTGTCTCTCCAGCCCTGAAGTTTTTGTTTTAAAGTATTTTTTTAACTGAAGAAAATATATTTATTGGATTTTGTTCAAATGCAAATTATTTTTTTTTTTTTTTGGTTTTTCGAGACAGGGTTTCTCTGTAGCTTTGGAGCCTATCCTGGAGCTAGCTCTTGTAGACCAGGCTGGTCTCGAACTCACAGAGATCCGCCTGCCTCTGCCTCCCGAGTGCTGGGATTAAAGGCGTGCGCCACCGCCGCCCGGCAAATGCAAATTATTTTTACTTGGTTGTTTTTTCATATTTTAAAAAAAATGTATGTATATGCTTGTGTGTATCTATGTGTATGATTGGTAGTGCCCGATGAGGCCAGAAGAAGATACTGAACACCCTGTAACTGGAGTTTCAGATGGTTGTGCGTCACCCAAGATGGGTGCTGGGAACTGAAGTCTGGTCTTCTGAAAGAACAACACGTGCTCTTATACACTAGGCCATCTCTACACCCCCGTAGGTCCCCAGGCTAGCCTCACTCTCATGTATGTATCCTCTTGCTTCAGCCTCTCCCAAATGCTAGGCTTATATAACACTGTGCACTTAAGTACATAGTCTTAATCTGCAGGTGTGGAATTGAGGATGTATCTCACTGGCAGGTGTGTGAGACCCTAGAACCATAGCACCAAAAATACTTTCTTTTTGTTGTTTGTTTTCTCTATTTAGTCCTGGCTGTCCTGGAATTCTCTACGTAGACTAGGCTGTTTCCAAACTCACAGAAATCCTCCTGCCTCTACCTTCCGAGTGCAGGGATTAAGGGCATGTGCCACCACATTTGGCTCAAAAATAAATATTAATTTTAAATATTAATTTGGGTTTTAGGGATCTAAAGTATGGGTTTCATTAAGCTACTAGATAGTGCCAATGCTATTGGTCCATTATTATTATCATTACATTTATTTACTTGTGTGTGTGCATGTGGCACAGGTATGGAGAACAACCTTTAGGAATTAGTTGGTTCTTTCCTTTTTCCACATTTGACTTGGGAATCCATTTTCCTTGTATGAATGTTTGTATTTATGCATGTGTACCTCTTCTTTGTTATTTTTCTATTAATGCTGGGGAGATGGCTCAGAATAAAGAGCACTTGCTGCTCTTGCAGGGGACTCAGACTAATTTGCCATCACATACATGGTGGTTCAAAGTTATCTGCAACCCCAGTACCACACCCTCATCATTATAAAACTTCCAATCCAAGCACCTGGTTAAAGAGAAGCTCTCAATGCTTCCAGAGATGGGGGACGGGACACACAAAGGATCTGGAAGAGGAGTCACACTTTTTAAAAGTGTGAAGACGGATATCTTCAAAATGATACTGACAATTCCTTTCACACTCCAATATCCAAAGTATCCAAATTACAAACCCAGTGTCAGAATATAGTCCAAACTAGCTTCAAAGTTGCTACATAGTATGTATAGCTATATGGATATCCTAAAGCCTCTGTTCTCCAGCCTTGGCCACCTCAGTGCTGAGAGTACAGTTACGGCCACCATGCCCAGTGCTGAGGTGAATCCAGGGCCGAAGGAATGTTAGGAAGGCACACTATATCTATGTCAGAGCTATATCCCTCTCCTATACACACCCTTTAAACTCTGTGTATGTTCAAAAACATTAATGTTTAAACAATGGAATATTGTAGTAGAAAATGTCTGTAATATCTTTAAGTTCACTGCTCACAAGATCTTTTTAAAAAAAACAGAGAGAGAAAGATTGGGGACTGGAGAGATGGCTCAAGGTTTAAGAGCACTGGTTGCTCTTCTAGAGGACCCAGGTTCAAGTCCCAACACCCACATGGCAGTTCACAGCTGTCTGTAAGTCCAGTTCCAGGGGATCTGACACACCGATGCACTTAAAATAAAGTTTAAAAAATTATTTTTAAAGAGAGAAATCTGATTTGGAGGCCTGGAGAGGTGTCTCAGTAGCAAGAGCACTTGTTGCTCTTGCAGAAGACCAGAATTCAATTCCCAGCCCCCCACGATGGCTCACAACCATCTGTAACCCCAGTTCTAGGGGATCCAATAGGCACATGTGTGATGTACACACAGGCACATAGGCCTGTGAATCATTCGTTCACACACTGGCACATGTACATACTTCTCATTCCTTTCCAATGCTTTGAAAGACACCTCTGAAAGCTTATCTCATATATATAATTATATATGTGTGTGCCAAATTATATAATTAAAATTTTGTTTGTTTGTTGTTACTGATTTGGGGCAGGTTCTCACACTGTGGTCCAGGCTGTCGTGAACTTACTACTTAGTCCAGGCCTAGTCTCAAACTCACAGTGATCCTCCTGCTCAGCTTCTGAAGACCCAGGCATGAGTCACTATGTCCATCTTTAAGGATTTTTATTCCTACAAAGAGTTGTGTTGTGGAATGGGATGTTTGCTTGGTAAGATGCAAAGTTTGCACATGTTCTCACCAAACTGGGTCCATTTTTGCTCATTTCAACGTGTGTGTGTGTGTGTGTGTGTGTGTGTGTGTATTTTTCCCAAAAGCTGTTCCCTGGGCAGCCCAGCATAGAGACCAGAAGAGGAATCTAAAACCCACTGTTCTGAGCACAGGATTCGGGAATATTTATAGGATAACGGTGGAAATAGTCTAAGGATTGGACAAAGGTGACGAAAGCAAGAAAAAACAAGTACAAACCAGCATTCTGGGCTTCCCAAACTAAACTGTGGCTCTTCAGAGTGTGCGCACTCAGGAAAGGGCCAGTATTTCCTAAGGGTGGAGTCGGGTCCCCCTGTGGGCCACAGTTCAGCTGTCAGACACTTGCCTAAGCCTCAGGGGTCTATAACTCAGCTTGAGATAGACGAATGCTGCCTTCAACTTCCTGGAAAAATTACCTTGAGCAAAGATTACCAAACCCTTACACCATGGCTGTCATCTGCCACAAAGCTAGTGGGACTCTAATAGCCTATTGCCTAGCACGTACAGACCCTTAAAACTGGTGCTTTGGGATGGTTCAGCAGGTAAAAGTACTTGCTAGGCAAGTCTGACAACCTGAGTTCAATCCCAGGTTTCCACAGTGGAGGGCGATAACCAATGTTCAAAAGCTCTCCTCTGCGTCCGCTCAAGTACCATGGTGAACACATAGTTTCTTTCTCTAATAATAACAAATTGTAGAAATAAATGGTTTTTTTTTTCAATTCTAAAAATTTATTCATTTGTTTTGAGGCAGGAAACAAGGTCTCACCTTGCAGCCCTGGCTGGCGTGGAACTTGCTATGTAGACCACACTGGCTTTGAACTCATAGATACTTCCTGTCTCTGCCTCTCAAAGGCTGGGGTTAAATGTATGCCTCACACACAGCAAAAAATGACTTTTAAAGTCAATTAAAACCAAGCAAGAACCCGGAGTTTTGGTGGCTTACACCTTTAATCCCAGCCAGCACTTAGGAGACAGAGGCACTTGGGAAGCAGAGGCAGGCAGATCTCTGTGCATTGGAGGTCAGAATGAGTTTCAAGATGGCCAGGGCTGTTACACAGAGAAACTCTGTCTCAGGAAAAAAAATAATAAATTATTAATTATTTTTTCTCATTATCAAACAGAAAGAAACCTTTCATTGAATAGAAAAGGAACTTAATTAAATTTGTTACATTGTTCCTGGAAGAGGGAAAAATGGAAACAAGGCACCTAGGCAGAAAGGACAGGTGGAGTACAGTGATAAATTCCGATTCTGGCACAGGTGCTGGACAGTGAGGATCACCTGAGGTGGCTCCTCTGCCTACAAATGGAGGTATGACAGGAATCCAGGAAGGCCCATCTGGATTCCCGTTAATTTTCTTGGCCACACACTCCTTTCCCTTATTGCCCTGTAATAATGTGTAGTTCTTGAGAATTTATTGTGTTTTCTTTATCAGACCATAAGCTTTAGGAGGGCAGGTCTGGCGAAAAGAAGGCAGGAGGGTGCTGTGGGGTAGCTCTGTGGAGGGCAGCCACAAGAAGTTGGGAGCTAGGAATTCCCCTAGGGGAAGCTTCTTATTTTGCGGGGGGTGGGGGGGATGGTTCAAGACAGGGTTTTCCTGTGTAGCCCTAGCTGTCCTGAAACTCGCTCTGTAGACCACAGAGATCCTCCTGCCTCTGCCTCCGAGAGCTAGGATTAAAAGCCTGCGCCACCAACGCCCGGCAAAGGGAAGCTTCTTATGGGGCTTCTGAAATGACACCGGAAGGGTGGAGTCGGGCCTCTGGAATACGCGGGGAAGGAGTAGCAGGACTGTAAGGTCAACCTGGAGAAATGACAGGTGAGTATGGGACTCTAAAGGTCAGGAGAGGCGGGGGAGGCACGTCGCGCAGGCGCACGCGTGCCCTCTGCCTGCTTCCTCACCAGGACGCGCTTGCGGGCGCGTGCACGCGAGGCTGAAGCGGAAATGGCGCCGCGGGGCCGCGCGTCCGGGCGGCGAGCGGAAGTGGGTGTGAGAGCGGAAGTGGCCGGCTGGAGCCGGGGCTGGGCGGGGACCGGGATCGTCGGTGAGGCGGCGGTGGAGGCGGCGGCGGCTCGGCAGGCGGGTTGAAGCTTCAGGGGCCAGGTCGGTCGGGTAGTGGCTGCCTCCAACAGGCAGCGCGTGCCGGGCCAGCGTGCGTGTCCGCCTCTCCCCGCCCCGCTCCCCGTCCCCTTCTCCCCTCACCTACCGCACCCAGCCCCCCTCGTTAGGGGCAGCGGGGCCGCTCCCTCCGTCCTGTACTCGCTTGCCCACCCTCACTGCCCTTGTTTCTCCTTCCCCTGCCCGGGGCAGCCGCCGCCATGATCCTGCTGGAGGTGAACAACCGCATCATCGAGGAGACGCTCGCTCTCAAGTTCGAGAACGCGGCCGCCGGGTGAGCGCACACCGGGAGAAGGCCGACTTGACCCTAGCTCATCCTGGGTGGCGTCCTGTTCCCAAACCTTGGAGGGGAAAGATCGGGAACCTGGCGCGGCTTCGGGGCTTCACTGGCAGGGTGGACGTTGGGAGGCCTTGGGGCGCGGTGGGCCGACGGCCTGAGTTGCGTGGGGAGAGGCTGAGAGGGATGCGGAAGCAGCGAGTGGACAGGAGCAAGGCGTGCCAGAGAACAGGAGACCTGTGGGACGTGAGGGCAACCAAGGCCAGAACTCACGCCCGAGAGCCCCCTGCCCTGTAGGGGGCAGGGGAGGGACCCACTTCTCTCCGTCATTGTTCCGAGCCCAGAGAGACCCCATTGGGAAAGCTGGATTGAATGGAGTTTTCAGGAATTCCCAGGGCGAGGTGGGAAGAACATGCAGGCCCAGATCGCCGCCGGCCTTCTGCTTCCCCACCCCCATCTCTCCCCCAGGAGAAGCAAGACTGAAAGTAGACCCAGTCTTGGGGGGGGGGGGGGAGAGACACGACACAGTGATCTCTAGCTTCCTCTCTAACCTGTGAGAGAAACTAGCTATTTTGTTATATATTCCTCAGGCAAAGCCCACAGTCCTCCATCCACACCCTCCTTAGCTCTCTTGAGACCAGCTTTTATCTGGTTATGTGTCTTAAATCCTTATCCAAGACCCTTGGTCTTTGATTTTCTTAAGTAGTTAATGCCGACCCGATTAATAACTGCTTCTGCTCCCAGAATCCATGAAGTTCTTAGATAACCTTTTTAAACATCGGCATCTTAATATACGGGACAGATTTTCGAGGCTTCTCTGTCAAACACAAAAGACAAACTCCTCCCCGAAAGCTGCTTTGCCTTTCTAATATATTTAAAACCTGAGCAGAGGAATTGGGTTTTAGGTTCTAATTTATGGTGGCCTGTGGCCATTCCTTTGCCTCATTTCCTCATTGGTGAGGATGGGGCTTCACATTTTGGTTTTACAGTTAGGAAATAAGTGCAGGCTGTTTTCTGTGAACTGGGAACTTGAAATAGGAGAGAGTAAGTGCTTGTAGGTCCACAGAAGGAAAGAGACTGGGAGAGGGGAATTCTAAACATTCATAAGGTACTTGTGGCTCACAGAAGTCGAAAAAGCATGAACCCATTACTCACATCCAATATATAGTCTGTCCTGTCTCTTGTAAGGTCACAGGTTTTATCTGTGGAACGAAACAGGAGTTTCTAGAATTGGTGCATTCAGTGAGCATTGTTTCCTACCCAGAGCTGCAGTTGATACATGTACAACTTGCTTGCTCCTTGTCTTCAGCCTCCCATAAAACTTTGCATTTTAAGTTTTGAAATGAATCAACCCACGGCCTTGCTGTGGGTGATGAGTGTGTACTTTTTTTTTTAAAGTAGTGTAGCACAGAGGAGGAAGTTAAAGCAACTTCTGCATTTTTACAACTGATCTCAATACATACATTCTCAAGTCTAGACTGGCAAAGAATGAGTCCCAGGTGGTTAGAAGCTGATCTACAAGATAAATGGCTGTGTGTGTTCAAGTGGAGGCATGCCTTTTCATGCTAGAGGACATCCACGTTTGTGTATTAATAACTTGTGATTTCAAAATGTGACATGTTACTCAGGACTTTATTTAGTCCTTTGTCTTTTTAGAAAACTTTCCTCAGAGAATGCTGGGGTTGGTGATACATGCTTGTAGTCCAAGCACATTCAGCTATAATTCCAGCTTTCAGGAGCATGAGGCAGGATAAGGAAAAGTTCCAGGCCATAGTGAGAACTTGTATCAGAGGAAAAAAATAAAAGCTACCTGGGTGTGGTGTGCCTGTAATCACAGCACTTGAAAGGTGAAAGCAGGCCAGCTGGGCTATATCTTGTTGCAAATAAAAAGTTTACCCTTTCAGAGAGATTCAAGTAGACTTTAAATCTGGAGGACATGAATCGGAATTTCTAAGACTTTTTTTTCTTTCTTTCTTTCTTTCTTTTTTTTTTTTTGTAAAGATGCTCACTGTAGCCAGGTATAATGTTTGAGGAGGTAATATGTTTTGTCTTATCCTCGCTCATTCTTGGAGATGTGTTTTAACAATTATGCTCAAAACATTTTGTTTAAAATACTTGGGAAAATCTTTGAAGGAGAAACTAGTGAAAACGGTTTCCGTGAGATTGCAAGTTTCTGCAGGGTGTGGTGGCACCCTCCTATAATCTTAGCACTTGGGAAACAGAGGCAGAAGAATCGATACAAGTTTGAGTGCAGCCAGGGCTATATAGTGAGACTCTTATTCAAAGAAAGAGAGAGAGGGAGGGGGAGGGAGAGAGGAGAGCACAGTGATGTTTGTGCACACCTTTGATCCCAGAACTCAGGAGGCAGAGGCAGGCGAATCTCAGTTTGAGGCCAGCCTGGTCTACTGAGGAATTCTAAGAGAGGCTGTTAGCAAAGTTAGGGAGGAACTGATGGATAGCTGTGTTGGGAGAAGATAATGAATGGCCCAGGGGAGAGCCCCTGGCGGGGGGGGGGGGGGGGTGAAAAGTGTGCAGTGTGGAAACCTGGGGGCACAGCTTTCTCCTGCTCTTTGCACTTCTCAGAACAAATGAATCGGGGAAATTATGTTCATGGTAGCCAGAGTGAATCTTTTTGTTCTGCAGTGTCCTATACCATAGCTACCCACTACCCGTAGCTGTTAGATTTAAGTAAAAAGGTGAAGTGAAACTGCAGTTGGTTTCCTGAACTGAACTAGCTGTGTAGGGCTCCATTGCCCCTTGTGCTGTGTTTGCACAGTATACATGGCCATTACTGCAGACAGTGCTGTTGTGCAGTGCTATTCTGCCTACTGAAAATAAAAGCATGAGATGGTTTAGTTTAGGAGGTGGGGGTTGAGAACCCGGAGCCTTGGACATGCTAGGTAAGGGCTCTCATTGCACTACTTCCGAGCCCTCATGAGGTATTCTTCAAAGTAGTGGTCTAGTATATGCTCCAGAATAAAGTTGCATTAGCTTTCCTTTTTTTATTTTTTTTACTTTTAGCTTATTTATTTTTAATGATCCCTTGGGTCATCTTATTGGATATTTTTGCCTGTAGTATCAGACTGAAAGTTTAAATTTGCATCTGGATGAGAGTTCTGTAAGACAGTACACAGTTGGCCACAGTCATCTTGTAATTTAAAGGCAATGTTAACAAAGTTTCCCACTTTTTCCAGCCACACCCCTTAGCAGAGGCTTATTGGATCTGTCTGTGTCTTCACAAAGAGATACAGTAAAGCACCTTCTTGAGAGTCTCCACACTGTGACTAATTAAAAAGGAGGCCAACTCTGTAAATAATGTCCTGCACAGGTCTTACTACAGCATTGCCTTTTCATTTAGGAATTCTTGCCCCGACCACAATTAAAGCAGAAGTAATCTGAAAAATTAATTGAATTCTTTTGTTACTACATGCATACCAAGAACCTTTCATCCTCAGAAGCAAGGCCTGTCAACTTTGCAGTTATGCAGTCCAGAACTGAGGAAATGCTGTCAGATGCGAGCTTCTGTTGATTTAAAGTGCCTTCTGGCTCCTTACCACAGCCTGTGCATATTGTGGGGAGCTGTGGTTCTGTGAGGGGGAGAAGAACTCAGTAAGCAAGTAGCGCTGAGTGGGGTGGGCGAGGACTGTGGGAGGAGAAATTCAAGAAAGGAATAAATTAAGTCTTGCTGATACCTTGTTCTCATTCTCAGATATGCCACATATGTCCTCAGAGAGGCAGGCTGGCTTGAAGAGATTTAGAACTAGGACATTGCTTTGGCCTGTAGATGCAGTGGAATGTACTATCTGACTGTTAAGATCTAGTTGATTAGATGCCTTAACATTAGGGAATTATGGTTGACACGCTGCTGCCTGTCCTCTGGCCTCTTTGCATTGTCTTTGGCATGTGAAGCGCCAGGGCTACACAGGACTAGATTGAAGGCTGGGACTATCATTTCAGCCATCTTTGTTTCCTCAGAATCTTCAGAGCGAGGGAGGGAGGGAGAATGTTCAGCTCAGTAAATAGCATCTTGAATTAATGAAGATAAAATGATTCTTGGTTTCTTTAGAAGCTTATCCCTTTTTCTTTTAACACACATACACACACACACACACACACACACACACACGTACATGCAGAGGCCAGAGGCAATATTGAGTATCATCTGGTATCACTTTTTGCCTTTTTCCCTTGAAATAGGATCTCTTACTGAACCTGAAATTAGGCTGGCAATCAGCAAGCCCCAGTTATCCTGTCTCGGCTGAGGTTGCAGGCTTTTTCTGTGGGTGCGGGGGATTCTAATTCAGATCCTCTGAAAGCAGGTACTCTTATCCACTGAACCATCTCTCCAGCATTTTTGTTGTTCTGAGACAGGGTTGCACACTATAGCCCATGCTGGCTTCAAACTCATGGTGTTTTTCCTGCCTCAACTTCCTATATGTCCTGCCATACCCAGCTTGTTATCACTTTTCTAAGAGGGTGTGTCAATTTCTATGTCTTCTTAGTTTCTGTATTTTGAGAGATGGTTTAGCAAAGAAAATGACCATCTTTTACTTAATATGATCTGTTTCGTGGGCTTTACTCAGAAAGAATGACAGGAACCTTGTAGAGGATTTAAAGAAAGTAATCAGAAAATCTTTAGTGAGCACAACAAAATAATTCCTCTAATTCAGGAAGGGATAACCAGAAGAGGGTCACATATGCCACAGAGGAGAACTGTTTCCAGGGTGCATTTAGGAGTAAAAGCTCCAAAGACCTCGTTCTCTCTCTGCTTCTCTCTCTCTCTCTCTCTCTCTCTCTCTCTCTCTCACACACACACACACACACACACACACACACACACGGAATAATATAGTTGCTAGTAGTACTTAACTGACGACATTCTGGAAGCTTCCTTTGAAAAGTATAGAACTACCACACCACCCAGTTTGAAGAAATATTTTGGGTGCAAAAGAGATGGCTCATCAGTTTAAGAGTACTTACTGTTCTTACAGAGTACTGAACAGTTCCAACCCCGCTTCAGGTAACTCACAAACACCTGCTAACTCCAGCTCCAAAGGATCTGATGTCCTCTTTTGGCCACCACAGGCACCCCCACACAAATGTCATACACTTAGCATAGACACACACGCATACAAATAAAAACAAATTGTTAAAAAAAGACTTTCCTAATGGACTTCTTTTAAGGTTTATTTTTACTTTATATGTATGAGTGTTTGCCTGTATGTACGTACAAGCCTAGTGCCTGTGGAAGTCAGAAGATGCTTGATCCCCTGGAACTGGGGTTATAGTGTGAGATGGCATTTGGGTACTGGGAACTCAAATCTTCTGGAAGAGCAACCAATGCTCTTAACTGGTGATCCACCTCTCCAGCACCTTTTTAAGCTAATTGAAGGCTATCTCTTAAAGTCAAATGTGGTACCTCATGCCTGTAATCCCAGAACTTGGGAAGCTGAGGCAGGAGAATTGCCAAGAGTTTACGACCAGCCTAGGATACATAAGGACAACCCAGCTTAGGCTACAGAATTTTGTCTTTTTTTAAAAAAAAATCTGCCCATCTTAGTGAATTGGGTAATGTTTCAGTGTCTTAGGCTGCCAATCAATAAGCCTTTGGACCATCCAGCTGTCTTAATCACAAATTCCAGTCATTTTAACAGTCTGATGCTAATAGGAATCTATTTCTCCTAGAACTGGGTAAATAGTTCCTGATCTTAATAGCTTCACAATTCCTAAAACTCTTTCAGCCACAACTTCAGATTTGGGCCTTTCTAGCTCCCTCTAGAAGAAAAGCCTCATTTTTAGATTGTCTTCTGTAAGCCAGGTATTGCACTGTCTTTTGTAGCATGTGTGCTTGCATATACATTCACTACCTATGTGTTTTAACACAATTTCATTTAATTTCAAAATGTCCCCGTGTGACAGATTAGCATTGAGAAAACTCAGGGTTTTAAGAATCCAGGAGCAAGCTGGTAGGTGGTGCACACCTTTAATCCCAGCATTTGGGAGGGAGAGGCAGGCAAATATCTGAGTTTGAGGCTGGCCTGGTCTACAAAGTGAGTTCCAAAACAGGCAGTGCTGTTATACAGAGAAATCCTCTCTGGAAAAACAAAACCAAAAAAAAAAAAAAAAAAAAAAATCTAGGGAATCCAGGAGCAGCCTATAGGCTGACTTCTGTGTCTTGGTGGTTGTGTGCTGAGTACTGTGCTTGATTTCCACCGTTGTGATTGCAGAGGTTTATCATGTGGCACAAACAGAACATAGTGGTATTTGTGTGGCACATTTATTAAGATTCTGCCGTGCACTACTGTGAAAACTATAGACACTATTATTTCAACATATCTGTAATTTAATCATGAAATAGTTGTTGGTAAATATGGGGGGGGTGTGTGTGTGTGTGTACTGTATCAATTTATAAAAGAGGAACTTTAGAGACAGCCCCGTCTGAGAGAACTTAACACTTAACTCCAGAGGACTAATTTACGTGTCTGTGCACATCATGAAACAAATGTGGAGGTCACTTACACAGGATTCAATTCTCGCCTTCCACCATGAGGCCTCCGGTGATTGAACTTAGTCCTTAGGCTTGGTAGCAGTGTCTTTACTCACTGAACCATTTTGTCAGCCCCCAAGACTTGCCTTTTCTTTAAACTCTCTTGTACCTGAAGCTTGAGCAGATGGTAAATCAATAAATGCTTCGTCTTTTTGGTCTATTAAGTGGACCCTTCAATTACCATGATTTTAAACCATAAAAAAGCAGAACAAAATAGGTGTGTGGTGCCCTCCTAACACCAGCATGTGGGAGGTGGAAGCAGAAAGATCATTTGTAGTTCAAACCCAGCCTCAACTACATAATACATGTGAAGTCAGTCTCGGCTTCATGAGATTTCTGTCTCAAAAACTAATTAATTAAAATATAGTAATGATGGAGGCAAAGGCATTCAGATCTCAGAGTTCCAGGACAGCAAGAGTTACAACTCTCTCTCAACTCTCTCTCTCTCTCTCTCTCTCTCTCTCTCTCTCTCTCTCTCTCTCTCTCTCTCTCTTTGTGTGTGTGTGTGTGTGTGTGTGCGCGCGCGCACGCGCGCGCATAATGAATACCTGTTCTTGGGTTAAGTAATGGTTGTTACAGTGTTTTTTATGGTCAACCTTCTCCTTGTTGATACACAAGAGCTTACAAACCTCCAGCTCCTAGATATGTTCTCCTATTCTTTTTGTTGTTGTTGTTGTTTTTGTTTTTTCAAGACTTTGTAGCCCTATCTGTCCTAGAACCTTCTTTGTAGACCATGCTGCCCTTGAACTCAGATCTGTCTGCCTCTGCCTCCTCCTCTTGAGTGCTGGGATTAAAGGCATGGGCCACCACTGCCCTTGTTCTCCTGCTCTCTAGCCCAGTGCTTTAGAAGCCTTTCTCCTCTAAATCTTTTGTGCAGCCTTGAAGAATGAACTAAAATATTAATGGCAGTGGTTTGATAGCTATTCCCAAATCTTACAGCAAGCTACTTAGAATGGATCTTAGCAGTTTTCCCAGTGGAGATCCATGCTCAGGGTGCTTTCATGCCTAGAGACTCAGACCTTCAGTGTTTATGACTTAGACTGTTAAGGTTCTTCTTGAGTTGATTTTTCTCAGGTCTGTTGATGAAATAGTAAAGTGAGGAACTCCATCTTTCCTGACTGAGCATAAACCTAAGGGTTAAGGGGAAAACAACACCCCCAAATACCTCACCCCAGTTAAGTCAGGCAACATGGTCCCTGACTCCAAGACAACCAGGAGTCCCTCTAAGAGAATGTGTTCCTCTACCTGGGGCATCTTCTTAGTTTTTTTTTTTTTTTTTAATGGGCTTATATATGAGTATACATACTCTTGTGTTTTAGAGGTAAGGAATGGTTTGTTGTCGTTCATTTCCTTTGTTTCTTGGCTATAGTTTGAAAATGAAAGCCCAGGAGCAATTTAAGCTTTCTCTCTTTTTGGAAGGGGCATTCATTTGTTGAGACAGTATCTACCTCCATCTCACTATTCAGCCACAGATGATTGACTGAATCTGATCATCCTGTAACCACCTCCCAAGTAATAAACTATCTAGCCGAGTGCTGGGATTAAAGGCGTGCACCACCACCACCCGGCCTGATGCCCTCTTCTACCCTTCAGAGGCTCTTGCACATAGGTGTACATACCTTCATGTGTACAACATTTCTTAAGAAGATTCTCATAAGAGATTTTAAGCAAGGGGTAAGATATGTCAGTGTGGATATCTTGTCTGCTAAATGTGAAACAATCTAGGATCATTTGAATTAACTGCCAGCAAGCTAAGCTGATCATGAAGTAGAGTTTTCTGCCATTGGTATTGCAGAGAAGGATGTAATACAATTTTAATTTATTTTAACTATTTTAGTTTAATTTACTTAACTAAAACAGTTAGCTGTTGCATACCAGAAGAACGTCTTCTCAGGCTGTTTTACTGTTTGTCTGTAGTAGTTCTGCAATATTGGTGAAATTGTTTGTGTTCTCCCATTTTATAAATGAGGAAATGAGAAAAAGGATATAAGAATTTTATTTATCCCAGAGCATAAGCTTAGTGAAAAAGATAAAAGTAGAAAACAAGTACTTTGACTCTACTTGGTGATTTTTTTCTAGTGTTATTTTGTGCCATGCTTCTGTGTAAGACATGAGATATAACAAAATTAAGGTGGAACCAAAGCCAGTTTGATGGAGTGTGGCAGGTATTTTGATGATGTAAGAAAGAAGGAAAGATGCAGAGAAAGGCTTAAAAGTGATCTTTGGAATGGAGCAGCACTGTTGATGATTATCAGATCATTCCTTCACCTTAAACAGAGTAGAACCATTCTACATTATTAATACTTACCTGTTTATCTAAAATTTACTTCCATGGGCACTATCCTGGACTGGGGGGGGGGGGGGGCTTTAACCAGAGTGAGCACCAGCTGTGGCGAGCAGCTGAACAACAGTTAGAAAACACAAGCTATAGGTGCCCTTTGTCTAATCCTCTAATTTAAGAAAATCTAAAGGTTCAGGCCAATGAAAGAATGAAGCCTTGAGTTTATATAGAATGCTTCAGTTTTAAGTAAAAATCAGGAGCCTTTCCAAGTCCCCCTAAAAGAAAGCATCAGTACAATTATTGTCCCCTGTTTACATTACATCTGTTTGTGTATTTGTGTGGACATGCATGCCCCGCTCATATGCGGAGGCCAGATAACAACATGAATCAGCTCTCTCCCTTTACCCCTGGGATCCAGCTCAGGTCTGAGGTCATCAGGCTTAGTTGGCAAGTACCCCCATCCACTAAACCGTCCTGTCCTAAATTTATCTTACTAAGGGCCTTTTTGTCATTTTACAGAAACAAACCAGAAGCTGTAGAAGTAACATTTGCAGGTAAGTATCTTAATCTCATCCCTTTTATGAGAGGGTATAATGGGGGGGGAAGTTATTTTTTTATTGGTGTGTTGCTGTTTTGCCTGCATCTGTCTGCTCCATGGGTGTGCCTGAATCTCACAGAGGCCAGCTCTCCTGGAAGTAGAATTACAGAATATTGTGAGCTGCCATACAGCTGCTAGGGATTGAACCTGGGTCCTCTAGAAGAACAACCAGTTCTCTTTTTTTTTTTCTTTTTTTTTTGGTTTTTCAAGACAGGGTTTCTCTGCAGCTTTAGAGCCTGTCCTGGAGCTAGCTCTTGTAGCTCTTGTAGACCAGGCTGGTCTTGAACTCACAGAGATCCGTCTGCCTCTGCCTCCCGAGTGCTGGGATTAAAGGCGTGCGCCACCACCGCCCGGCGAACAACCAGTCTCTTAAACACTGAGCGAGCTCTCCATCCCTGAAAAGAAAAGTTCTGATTGTCAAGTGTTTTTTTGAAGCCTTCAGGGACTATTGCATGTATCTGTAACATTGCTAACTGACTTTGGAGTTAGGTAAACTAAGTAAAGCTACCATACATAGCTGAGTGGGTAGGACACTTCATATTTTAGAAGTTTGGGTTCTGTTTTATACAGAGAACCATCTTTCTACTTTGGAAGTCTACAGACTTACAGTCTAGTAGCCATCATATAAATTTGCCTAGCATTTGGGAGAGGCGACATAGAAAGATGCTAGAGCTTGTTCGTCAAATCAGAGCAATGGTGCTTCTTTCCATTCCCTGCTGGCCAGGCATGGTGGTACAAGTCTTTAATCCCTTCACTCAGGAGGCAAAGGTAGGTGGATCTCTGAGTTTGTGGTCAGGTTGGTCTACATATGAGTTCCAGAATAGGCAGAGCTACATAGTGAACCCTGTTTTTTTTTTTTTTTCTTTTAAAAAAAAAAGGGAGGAAAAGAAAAGAAAAAGGAAAAAAAGAAATTAGCTATTCGTATGTGACCTTGGGAATTTTACATCTAAGTACTATCTAGAAAGGCAAGTGTTTGACTAGATGATCTGAGGAGACTTTGCAGCCTAAGCTTTGCCTCCGAGTCACTAGCAGTGCTCAGTCCTCATGGTTCTTGTGATTCCTGTACAAGTTGTTTGCATTCTGGCCCTTGGTTCCTAGCTTCAGCAGTGCGCTATACAGATGCACTCAGCTCACTTGTGCAGGAAGAGAGACCCTAAAAAGAGGAGAGGTCAAGAGATTAAAGGAGACTTACAAAATAATCATCTGATTATGTCCTGATCTTGTTTAGATCCTAGTTTAAATATTTACAACAAGAGTGTTCAATAGGTAATAGTTGAATAGCTTATGAGGTATTTGATATTAAAGTAGAATATTTTTGTTTGAATTTGATAATAGTTATGTTCATTTAAAATTATCTCTATCTCCCAAAGATGTATTCTGAAGTATATATGGATCAAATGGTGCATCTGGGATTGCTTTGTAGTGAATTGGGGTAGGGGCAATTCTGAAAGAAGGGCCATGTGCCAATCAGTGTTCATGCTGCATAGGTGAATATGAGTTTGTTGATAGCTCTTTCTCTTGCAAATGTGTCACAATGAAAGGTTTTTTTAGGTTATTTTAGCACAAACTGTGGTTATAGCAAAAATAGCTTTGTAATTTTAAGTAAGACCAAAGAGAAGGCCGCTGAGCAATTAATTCCATAGCAGTTTGTCTGTTGACTTCCTAGTGAAATCAAAATGCACATCATTTAGTTGCATGCTCTCTTATCAAAGGTCTTGTGGCCAGCCCTGTGGTAGGTGCTAGGCCACTACTCCTGTTTCCAGAGTAAGCAGTCTTCTTGCTTTTTTTCACAGATTTTGATGGTGTCCTTTATCATATTTCAAATCCTAATGGAGACAAAACAAAAGTGATGGTCAGTATTTCTTTGAAATTCTACAAGGAACTTCAGGCACATGGTGCTGATGAGGTAAGTTCCATATTGGTTTCCTTGAGACTCTTATTTTTCTTCGTCACCTTCTGTTGGCCCCTTGCCACCCAGAGAGTGGGCCAAACCACTCTTAGTGATGGAGGCTGCTTTACACAGTTAACCGAGGGCTGCATTTCCCACAACGAAGTGAAAACCGTTTTCCAGAGAAGATTTTAGCTTTTTGCTTCTTTTATCTTGGAGAAATAATGATGCTCCCTAAGCAAATTTTAAAAGTTCTTTATGTTTTGTTTTGTTTTTAAGGGTCTCATGTAGCCCAGGCTGACCTAAAACTCTTTACATATTTGAGGAAGGCCTCAAATTCCTGATCCTTCATCCTCACCTTCCAAGTGCTAGTATTACAAAGTTGTACCACCACAGCCAACTCAGGATTTTATTCTTTGCAGATTATTTAGGATACCCAAGTTATACAAATAATGAAAACAGAACAGCTAGTCCTCTAGAAACAACAGAGAATTATTTTCTTAACTAGTACAAAATTAGTTATGGAGCCGGGCGGTGGAGCACGCCTTTAATCCCAGCACTCGGGAGGCAGAGGCAGGTGGATCTCTGTGAGTTCGAGACCAGCCTGGTCTACAAGAGCTAGCTCCAGGACAGGCTCTAAAGCTGCAGAGAAACCCTGTCTTGAAAAACCAAAAAAAAAAAAAAATTAGTTATGGTAACAATCAATAAGACAGGTTTTGTTCTGTATTTAGAATCTTAATCAAGACAGGCATGTAATTTGAGGCTTATTAAACCTCATAATCTTGGTTTTTGTTTTGAAGGTTGAAGCATAAGTTACTGCCTTACAGGTTTTTTGTTTGTTTTTGTTGTTGTTAGTATTTTTTAGAGCTGACCTTTATAAGCATCTCTTCTTTATGACTAGGGGAAGTAAAAAGAAATGTCTAGGCCTTGTGCCCTGGCTTTGGGTAGTTAGAGTAGGAGGTTTGGTTCCTGTTGAACTGCAGTTGCTCTGGATAGAGCCATTTATGGAAGAAAGAAAATGCTGTTAAACCAGCATGCACATTGTGGTTGTGTCTCAAAGCAGGAAGTATGACTCAGTTCCTGAATCAGTTTTCAAATAGCTTAGTTTTAACAAACTAGGCTCTCCCTTATCTGCAGCATGAAGATACAACCATTTCTGTCTCTTTCTGAAAAGTGGTGACTTTGGAACGTCAGATTTCTGTAATAAAGGGCCGTTTTGTCAAGAAATCTGATCCAAAGCTGTAAATGTTTGCTCTAAAATCAGACTTAATGAACAGAATACTAAGAACTGTAGGGAGTTCTCTTATGGTTCAGGTGCTTTTGATTTGCTTGGGGAAGAGAGGAAAGTAGGGAATGTGAAGTGATGTCGTCAGAAGGGGAGGGCTGGTCTGCAGCTTATTCTTCCATCTTGTCCTTGGCCTGCTAGTGGAGTTCCGGAACACACTGCAGTTTTCATAGCTACCACACAGGCCAAGAGCTCAAGTGGGTGGAGGAAGTAACATTTCCAGTGTGGGAGCGGAGTAAGCAGTAAATGACTCCCTAGGTGGGTTAAACAGTGACCAACTGTGATAACCTCAGGAAGCTTGTTTTTTTCTCAGGCCTTTTTTAAAGGCAGACCAATCTGGTGTTCAGGTAGGCAGGTCTAATAGTTAAAAGTAGACAGGTTGCCTCTATTCTCTGGATGGTCAAAAAGAGGCACAAATTTAAAAGTGAATCATAATTGGAGGTGCAAGGGAACAGTGTGATACAGTGGCACACGACTGTGATCCCAGCGATGGTGAGGTGGCGGCAGAAGGATCAAGAGTTCAAGGCCAATTTGTATTACACAATGTGATTGGTCTCAGACACAAACACAAAAAAACAAATTCTAGTGAAATAACAGAAAAATGTTCAAGGGCTCAAGAACAGAGAAGGGTCTTCAAAATAGCTCCGTGGGTAAAAGCAATTGACGTGCAAACCTGATGCTCTGAGTTCAGTCCCTGGGGCCATGGTGGAAGGAGAGAACTTGATTTCCAAAAGTTGTCTTCTGACCTCCCCACTTGACACTAGCACTCACACACATGATGATAATAATAATAAATAAAAAATATTTTAAAAAGAAAAAGCAAAGGAATTAAAAGTGGTATAAACATGGCTGTAAATTCTTCATAGATTTCAGAAATAATCACTTGGTAAAACTGGAGCTAAACTAAACTGAATGAAGGAGCTTTGATTTCCCCCATGTCTGATACTCCCCTTCTTCAAGTACTAATCCTTTAGGAGTATAGCTCAGGGAGCATGCCAGGCTCTTAGGAGAAGTGGCACAGGGAACGCCTGAAGGTCAAAACTCCACATGCCACCAACAAACTGTGACCTTGAGCTTTCCTTTCCTGCAGCTCCTCTTGTGCTGTGTGCTCACCAACTAGGAACTGTTCCTGGCATTGCTTGTTTTCCCTCTATGTAAATGAGTGTGATCATGAATCCACACTCTTACCAAATTCTGTAGATGAGGAATTTCTAAACTGATCAAGTATAGGAACATTAGAAAATTACTCAGTGAACTATTTCCAGGCCTTAAAATATTTCTGAAGAATAATTGAGTCACTACTCCTAGAGGGGGCACAGCTCCACGATGAGGTGTTTACTAAGCATGCATAAAGCCCTAGGTCTGGTCTCTGGCATCACCAAGAAAAGGTTTGGGAGTGAATAACCTTTGTTTCTTGTTTTCTTTTTTTGTTTGTTTGTTTTGGGGAGATTCAAATTGAATATAGACGTGATTTGTTGTTAATTTTTCTTTATTTTTTGCTATGTAGAAAGTTCATTAAATATAAGATGAAAAAGAACGTTCATATACCTTTGGACAGCCATTGAATGTCTCTGTATACAGGGTAGTTCTGGCTCTGACTACAGCAATAAGCCTGGCAAATCCTGCCAGCCATTCTGGAGTTGGGCCCTAGTGCCTAGCTACAAAAACTGTTTTTCTTTTCTTTTTTTAAGTTATGTGTATGAGTGTTTTGTCTGCATGTCTATCTGTGCACCATGTTTAAGGAGAGGGCATTAGATCCCCTGGAACTGGAGGTACAGAAGGTTGTAAGCCACTTTGTAGATGCTGGGAATTGAACTGGGGTCCTCTAGAAGAACAACCAATGCTCCTAACCACTGAACCGTCTCTCCAACTCTACCCTGAAATTCTTTTAAACAGCATGTGTAACTCTTAA
Source organism: Arvicola amphibius (assembly GCF_903992535.2). Classification (NCBI taxonomy): domain Eukaryota; kingdom Metazoa; phylum Chordata; class Mammalia; order Rodentia; family Cricetidae; genus Arvicola; species Arvicola amphibius. Next base: position 117,156,708 of record NC_052054.1, on the reverse strand, counting down.
CCAACAAGACAAAAACTTGTTTTACTTTTGTAATTTAATGACGGTGTAGCTGATACTCTGAGATGCTGTAAACTATTAAAGAGTTATTTGTGGTTAGCCTTAGAACTTAGAACAGAATTTGTGTTTTTCTGGGCACATACCTGGAATCGGCAAACTTGGGAGGTGGAGACAGGAGGATCTTCCTCAACTACATAATAAAATCCAAACCAACATGAGCTACATGATACATTATCTCCACAAAAGAGAAGCCTTGTTTCTTTTCTGCACTGCTGGATTTTAAGTGTATTTTTTACTGGCTGTGGAGCAATAAAGTTTTTAGTGGAGGTTAGTAAATGAGTCCACTTTGGGATTTTGTGTTTTAGGGGGTTACTTCTGTTTTATTTTTAGAGGTTTGAGACTTTTCCATTTTGGTTTTGAAACAGTCTCCAATGTAGCCCAGGCTGATCTCAAACTGGAGATCCTGCTTCAGCCTTATTGAGATTACAAGCTGCTCCATGTTCGTGTTCCCAACTATTGAACGTCTGCTAAGCCTTGAAAAGCTTCTCAGATTGCTTGTGATTTTACTACATACTTTGTTTCTATCTTTACATATCTCCTTCCCACTACTTAATGTGCTCCTTACACACTTAAGTAAACCTGGTTCTTTCCTAAGTAGGATGTCAGTTGAGGGAGATTTCAGCTGGTAGTCACTCTGGCTGAGAAAAATGAGGGGAGTGTAAAGGTGCTTTTTGTTTGTGCTCTACTTCCAAAAGCTGGAAAGTAGTCAGCAGAGTAAGGTGTCGGATGGTGAAATCCAGTTTGCTAGGACACTGTTTTGGGGCACACTGGTATTACTAGCTGACTGTGATTCTGTTATCCATTGTCCTTTGCAGGACATAACTATGATATAAGTTAGTTTAAAGCATACAGGATTAACACACTGACAGAAGTCAGAGCCCAGAAAATGGTTTTTACCTTTTCATTCTCCTGGGTTAGGGTTCCAGCCCATGCTTAGTTGATAATTGATAGTCTTTTGTCATAGCTGCATCTCTCTACTCTCAGAAAAGAAAGACTTGAGTGCAATGTAGAATCTGAAAAGAGAAAAAAAACGGGAGAGGTGTGCTCAGGTCTTTGAGAGACAAGCCCAGAACTAACCTTTAGATTATAATCCAATTCTGTGAGAGATCTATTTAGTCACTTGATGAATTAACTTTCCCGTCTTGTTTGCAACCCACCAAATGAAAATTAAACATTGGTTTAGGAAGAGTTTATCACAAGTACTGTGTGTTTCAAAAATAATGAAATTGCCATGGATTTTGGATTAACTTTTTTTTTTTCCTCTTCAGTTATTAAAGAGAGTATACGGGAGTTTCTTGGTAAACCCAGAATCAGGTATGTAGAAATGCTAGTGGCTATGGAATGATGGCAAACCATGTCTTGCTTGTATCAGGGCTTTTTTAGCTAGAGGATTTGGTTTAAATTATCATTCTATAAAACACATCTGTAGGAGCCCAGTTCTTGAGTCAATTCCCTGTGTATAAGTAGCTGTTAAAGGGTTCTACCTTATTCAGTGTGATACACAATGTCTTAAAAATCAGCAAGTGTGTTATTAACACCCCAAAATGTTTCTTCTAATCTTTTAGCCAGAGGAACCTCCTTTGTTTGAGAAGTGCCCTTTGAATACACTCACAAAATGCTCCAGGGGCACTGGAGATGCTGCTCGGTTTGTAAAGCTGTTATCTCAAAAGCGTGAGGTCCTAAGTTTGAACACCAGCGCCTAGTTTAAAAAAAAAAAAATGTCAGTTGTAAATCCAGTTCTGGGGAGATCAGCGGTGAGCATAGAGTTTGCTTGTAGCCAATCTAGTCTAATTGGTGAGCCCTAATCTCAGTGAGAGACCCCTTTTCAAAATACAGGATGGGGGCTGGTTTAGTGGTTTAAGAACACTGATTGCTTTTCCAGGGGTCCCAGGTTTCAGTTCTCAGCACCAACGTGGCAGTTCACTATCATTTGTAATCTCAAATTAAAATAAAAACCAGTGCTTACTTTTTAAAATTTTGTTTAAGGAAAAAAAAAGATGAACATCTCCTGTGGAAACCCTAGTTTCCATTCATACACAAACAAATAGATGTACAAGCATTGGTTCCCACTCAATAGCCCCTAGTAACAGTATAAACCATGTAAAAGTTGCCTTTCTTCTCAAGGAGAAGAAATAGGGAAAATAGGGCCTAGGGAATAACTTTATTAGTAGTAATAAATAATATAAAGGTTAGAGATATTTGGGGATGTGAGATCCATATATATGGTTTTGGTAGCATATTCCCATCAGTTACTGTTTTTAAATGATCCCCAGTGGTTTAAAGGTAATCTTGAGGAAACATGTATAGTCTTTGAAGTACCATTAATGACTTAACTAGCCCTTTTCCTGGCATTCATAGAAGAAGGCAGGGTACCTTAGAGGTCAGTAGACATGATTCTCAGTCCTTGTTCTGTCCCACTTACTGATGACCTGGTCCATAAAGTCTGTGGGTGTTTTAGAGATAGTTTTGTAGTGTAGCCCAGGCTGTCCTGGAAGTCAAGACACCCACCTTGGTCTCTTGAGTGCTGGCTTCCCCGCCTACACTGCCATGCCTAACTTAAATACTGTACTTGTGCCTAGTTTAATCTCTTCCCTCTACCTACTGCAGTTTCAGTACCACCTCAGGCTCCCCACACCTTTCCTCCTGCACAGATAAGGGCATCGTAGAGATTGGGCAGTTTTCCAAGGTCACATAGTGAGGCCAGAATATGAACTCACTTCAAGATAGAGAGCTCCATACCTGTGTATTGTGCCGTATTCGGCAAGGTGCTGCTTCTCCGAACCACTTTTCCATTCTAAATGAGGATAAACTTACCTGTCCTGACATCTTCAAAGAAGATGGAGGGGTCAAATGAAGTAGAATTCTGAAAACACTGGAAATATACAGTTATTTAGATAGACACTATTGGGGAATTATGTGTATTAAGAAGCAACTTTCTACCCTGCCCCCCCTCCCCAAGGGTTTGCAGTGGTGTGGGGAGGGGTCAGATTTTCTTCCCAGAAAGCTTGCGCCTGCTGACCGTGTGGGTGCATATTAGACCATTGGAGAGAGTGTGTGACTTGTACAGCTTGAGTCATTTAGTCCCCTTCACGGCTGTCTCTAGGACCCTAAGCTAGCTATAAATATTTACATAGGGTAGAGATGGGGAGTTGCCTCTACACTGTTTACTTGAAAGATAAAGGTTTGATTGGTTTTTTGTTGTTTGTTTTTTTTGTTTGTTTTTTCAAAAATCACCCATAACTGATGGGTGATTTATTTTTTTCTCCCACCAGGATACAATGTTTCTTTGCTATATGACCTTGAAAATCTGCCTGCATCCAAGGATTCTATTGTGCATCAGGCTGGCATGTTGAAGCGAAATTGCTTTGCCTCTGTCTTTGAGAAATACTTCCAGTTCCAAGAAGAGGGCAAGGAAGGAGAGAACAGAGCGGTTATCCATTACCGGGATGATGAGACCATGTAAGCATGGACTTCAGCTCCAGGCTGAGGGTGGCTTTTGTTTAGGTGGAAGCCCTACAGCCATCCATATATACCCAAAAATGTTGAGATGTTGGGGATCTCCAGCTAGGGGCCTCATTCTAACCCTCCTCCCCTGAGAAAATCTGCCAAAAATCAGCCCCTCGCTGAGGCTGCTCAAGACTGCATCTCCAGGCTACCATATTTGCCAGGTGATTCCTCCCTTGCCTTCCCAAGGGTCATCCAGGAGTTGCTTTACTCTGCTCAGATTAAACCTGGATTTATTAATTCAGCCTGATTGACGTAATACATTGGTGGTGGCGTTGCTACCCCGGGAATTTACTTTTCAGCCTCCATACACCACTGACTAAGAGAGACAGTGTCAACCAGATGAAAAGAAATCTTGTGCTGTCCTTTAAGGCACTGATCTTTTGAGGTTTTTATGTTTTTATTTTTTGGGATTACTAACTACTTTGTGTGTGTTTGTATTTTATGATTGTGAGTTTTGTAGAATGGGACTTGAACCATGCCCTCTGGAAGAGTAAGTAGCCAGTGCCCTTAACCAGTGAGTCATCTCCGCAGGCCCAAGGCACTACTTTTCTGAGTTCTCTTAAAGGAAGTTCCCACGGGCTAGGGAGATACTCAGCCCTTCAGACTACTTACTGCCTTTCCAGAGGATCTAAGTTCAGTTCTAAACCCACTTGACAACTCACAATTGCCTGTAACTCCAATCCAGGACATCTGATTTCCTCTTTGGGCACCAAGCACACATATGCACAAGTACACATATGAACAAAACACCCGTATATTAAATAAATTTAAAGATGGCCTAGGCAATCAGGCACCAGAGACTGAGCATAAATGCTGTTACTACAACTCCCCCCTTTTTTTGTTTTTTGTTTGGTTGTTTTTTTGGTTTTTGGAGGCAGGGTTTCTCTGGAACTTTTGACCCTGTCCTGGGACTCACTCTGTAGACCAGGCTGTCCTTGAACTCATAGATCTGCCTGTCTCTGCCTCCCAAGTGCAGGGATTAAAGGTTTATGCTACCACTACCTGGCTGTTACTGTGACTCTTGGATCCTATCATATGTAAAGAAACTTTTTATAAATGAGTCACTAACTTAAGATGCTATGTTATGTCTTATATACAAGATTTAAAAGTCTAGTTTTGTTAATTCCACTTCCTTCTTGGGAATACATTTACTACCCTGACTTTCTTGGCTAGTCTCTGGCACACCTTTGTTTTATTGAGATTGAGACTTTGGACTTTACCCTTCTACTTCCCTTGCAGATAAAGTTAGTGAGAGAATCTTCTGATGCTGTACTTACTCCCGAGTTTGTTTCCCTCAGGTATGTTGAATCTAAAAAAGACAGAGTCACAGTAGTCTTCAGCACGGTGTTTAAGGATGACGACGATGTGGTCATTGGAAAGGTCTTCATGCAGGTATGGAGCAGAAGTCTTCAGGGGAAATTGTGCGGCAGGAAGTTAAATCTTTACACACGTGTACATAGCCACTATATGGAGTAGGGTTGTATGTAGTTCAGTAGTAGAGCATTTGCCTACTATGTACAAGGTCCCTGATTCAATCCCCAGTACCTGGGAAGATGGTAACAGAACAACATACATGTACACCATAGCATAGGGAAGACAAAGTTCTGTTAATGTTGGAACTTGAAGATGTAACAAACAACCCTGTCTTAGTTTGCGTCTTTGTTATGATAAAACACTGTGGCCAAAAGCATCTCAGAGAGAGAGGGTTTCTTTCACCTTAGACCTCCAGTCACAGTCCATCAGTGAAGGAGTCCAGGAGCTCCAGACCCTGAAAGCAGAAGTAAAGCAGAAACCATGGAGGAGTGTTGCTTACTGGCTTCTTCCCCGTGGCTTGCTTGACCTGCTGCTTCCTTATACAACCCAGGACCAGGGGTGACACCACACACAGTGAGCTGGGTCCTCACATCAATCATTAATCAGGAAAATGCCCCCACGGCCATGCCCAAAGGACAGTCTAATGGAGGCAATTCCTCGGTTGAGGTTCCTTCTTCTCAGACATATCTAGCTTTGTGTCAAGTTGACAAAACTAAACAGCATGGCCCCCACCAAACTTACATGAATGTTCTGTTTCTTCTTGATGGTTCTTCCGTTTTTCAGGACAAGGCAAGAGGGCGAATTAGTTTGGACTGAATATTAACTATCCTCCCTTCCTATGACGGAGTCCTTGATCTAAAGTGTGCTCTCATTTCCTTGTCTCTTGTGTTTCCTCAGTTTTGTAACAAGGTCTGCTCTTGGCTTAGTTTGGGTCCCTATCTTCAGAATGGTGAATAATGATTTGCAGAGTAGAGATAACATGCAGGAGCTGGAGTTGTGGTTGACTGGCAGGAGAGCCCTGCCACAGTTTGAATGAGTCAGCATAGATTGCTTCCTGCTTGGAAGGGTAGTAGGACTTAGAAGAACATTTTGTCATTGGGATTCTGGTACAGTGGGACTCGGCATATTGTAGACCGTTGACTGTGTCCTTTTGGCTGCTGGCCAGTCACTGGCTCTCGGACATGAGTTTATTGATCAGGAGGTATTCAGGCTGCTGCCTTCTGAAGTGGATCAACAGAATGTATTGTAAAGCTTTAATACATTTTCCTGTTCCCTGGTAGAATGATGAGTGTTGTTTTGTTTTGGTTTTTAATTCCGAAGCAGCCAGGCTTGTGGCCCAGCCTCTAATCCAACCACTTAGATGTCTGAGGCAGGAGGATTGCTGCAGGATGGCCTAGGCTACCGAGTAAGACCTTACCTCAGGTTTTTTTTTTCTTTTAAAAAAAACTTTAAAGCAGAATCTTTTTCTTTCTTTCAGAATAGACTTGAAATACTGCTGTGCTTAGCACAGTGAGGCTTTGTGTGCAAGCCTTCTACCAGCAAGGGAAAACTTCATACGCCATCCTTTTAATGGCTTTGTAGTGGAACTGACTAATCAGAAACTGTAACTTGGGGTCCCTTTGTGAAAAAGTGGAATCTTGACACTTTGGCATTTGATAGTACTGGGCTTCATGAAGAAAAGGAGGGTATGCATATATGACTCTTAAAAGTAAGCCCTTAGACAGACATTTCCTAATATTTTTCTGCAGAATTAAATGCAGTAGTTAAGAAATTAGACTAAATCTAGGCTAGCAAACTAATCTTAAAAGCTATAAATATAGCTTTCAAGTATAAATATAGATTTGGCTGGTTTAGGGATTGTGTGTGTGTGTAAACTTTTTTAAAAGTTTTGTTCCACTTGTTCCAGGAATATCCCAACTTGTTTTTAATATATTAAACAAATCTTACCTCCTAGAGTACTGCAAGTCTGCTCTGTAAGGTTTTGTAGAGGCTTTTGGTGGAGGGGGTATGAATTTAGACAATTTCTACAAAGTGCATGTGGCAAGGCACTTACCTAAATGGAAAGACAAGCCTATTGTAGTGGCTTTTGTTTGTGGTTCTCCCAGTGTTTCTAAATGAGTATTCCATGATGTGCAGCCCATCTTCTCTGCTACCTTCTCCAGATCAGAGGCTAGGGTAATTTATGTTGAATAACCATGGAGACCAAAATAAATCACCCAAGATTTTTCCTGTGTCCAAGAAAAGTTAGTTTTGTTTTTTTTTTTTTCTTTTTTTTTTTTCTTTTTTTTTCTTTTTTTGGTTTTTTCGAGACAGGGTTTCTCTGCAGCTTTTTTAGAGCCTGTCCTGGAACTAGCTCTTGTAGACCAGGCTGGCCTCGAACTCACAGAGATCCGCCTGCCTCTGCCTCCCGAGTGCTGGGACCGCCCGGCGCGTTGCTTTTTTTTTATTTTTTTGTTTTGTTTTCTTAAAACAGGCAACTTCTCAGCATGTAGCCCAGGCTAGCCCAGAACTGTGTTTACAGGGCTGTCTTCACATTTGTAGCAGTCCCTTTCCCCTGCCTCCCATGTGCTGGAATTACAGGGTCTGCCATCACAACTAGTAAATGCTTGTGTTAAGGCATACACTATGCTGCAGTGGGTGCAGTAAGAGAACACCCTAGGAATTTGCACGTTATCCTTGCACATGGGCCATGATGATCTTCTATGTATGTTCCAGTTGTAGTGTATGTGCACTCAGGTGAGCACTTCTGTTTTTAGACTGCTCACTATGCAGCCAAGGCTGGCCAGTAACTTGTGATCCTCCTATCTTAGTCTTCTGAGTTGTGGCATTACTGGTGTGTATGCCACTATGCCCAACTTGACTTACACCCTGATTTAAGATGCTCCCTTCATCATACACAGCCAGGATAATGTACTTTGTTGGAAGAAAGAAACAGTGCTGTTGGGCTTAACAGTTAGTCACTTGCCACCAAGCTCAGTGGCCTGATTTGAGTTCCATCCCAAGTTCCTACATAATGGAAGGAAAGAACCAACTTCCTAAAGTTGTCCTCTGATCTCCACACATGTGCAGTGGCACAGAGTAAATAAAATGTAATAAATATTTTTTAAAAAGAAATAGTGTGCTGGTGTTCAGCAGACATCCTATCAGAGAGAAGAAAGGGAAACAATCTGGTTGGTTTCTGTGCGACAGATATTAATAAGGACAGGGAGCTGTTTGCTGTTGCTATTTCAAGAGAAAGCAATGGAGAAGCAATGACATCAAGTTATCTAAAGACTATTTCCCACTGCAGAAACAGTGTTGACCAAATATGGGGAATGGCAAAGAGGAAGAGAAGGTGTCTTATGTAGCCAAGGATGATCTTGAATTGTTTTGTTTTGTTTTGTTTTTGTTTTTCAGTTTTGTTTTCTTTGTGGGAGGTTTTTTGAGACATGGACTTACTATGTAGCCCCGACTGTTCTGGAACTCTTTATGCAGACCAGCTGACCTCAAACTCGGAGAATCTGCCCACCTCTGCCTCTTGAGTGCTGGAATTAAAGGTCTGCACCACCACACCAGGCTGATCTTGAATTCTTGATCTTTTTTCCAAGTGCTGATTTTACAGGCATGTACCCTGTCTCCAAGTACCTTTCCTTTAGGGAATAAGGTATGTTGGGAAGGGAGCTAACTTAACACATTGAAACCCTTTCTCTACTCCATAACCCTGTAACAGCCAGGCAGGGTTATTTTCAGAGGCAATGTATAAAACAGGAGTCCCACATGATCTGTATTTTGCTTGGGATTTGATAGTGTGTCTTGGCTGGGTTTTATTGCTGTGAAGAGATACCACAACCACACAACTTTATATAAAGGAAACCATTTAATTGGGACTGGCTTATAGTTTGGAGGTTAATCCATTATCCTCATGGTAGGAGGCATGGTGGCAGGCAGGTAGCTGAGAATTCCTACCTCTGTCTGTATCAGGTGTCAAAAGGGAAAGTGAGTGAGCCGCTGGGCCTGGCTTGAGCTTCTGAAACTCCAAAGCCTCCCCCAGTGACACATTTCCCCCAAGAATGCTGCTCCCTATGAGCCTGTGGGGGCCATTTTTATTCAATTATATATATATATATATATATATATATATATATATATATATATATATAGTTTGATAAGCACTGTGCTTTTGTTAAGGTTCATGAGCTCTTTTATTTTGGGGGGGGGGGGTTGTTTGGTTTTGGTCTTTTGAGACAGCCTGTAAACTGGGACTAGGCTGGAACTGCCAGGGATGACCCTGAACTCCTGATCCTTTGGTCTCCACCTCTGTGCTCTGAGAGTATGAGCATGTGGCACTACCGCTGGTTTACTAGAGTTTTGTTAGGGGTTGTTTGGGGGCATGTAATCCATGCTAGCCTAACTTGATTCTCCTGCCCTACCCAGCTTCTTTTACTCTGTCATCTTTAGCCCTCAGGGAGGGGTTAAATTTGCTTTAAAGTTTTGATTGATGGATTTTTTTAAGATTTATTTATTTATTACATATACAGTATTCTGCTTGCATGTATACTTGCAGGCCAGAAGAGGGCACCAGATCTCATTACAGATGGTTGTGAGCCACCAAGTGGTTGCTAGGAATTGAACTCAGGACCTCTGGAAGAGCAGTCAGTGCTCTTAACCTCTGAGCCATCTCTCCAGCCCTGATTGATGAATTCTAAATAATAACAGATAAAAGATCTCTTAAACAGTACAATCAAAGGCCTAGCACCCAGTAAAAACATGGCATTCATGAAATTGGAAGTAAGAGATGAGGTGTGGGTGTACTGAGGTTATTGGGGCTAGATGATCAGGAGTTAGAAGTCCTTCTCATCAACTGGAGATATGGCTTAGCCGTTAAAGGCCAGTCTCATAACCAGAAGTCTTTCTTATCTATTTAGTGAGTTTAAAACCAGCCTAGCTACATGAAGTCCTGTGTCATGGTGGGGATGAAAGGTCATGGGGAAAAGGAAAGGAAGAAACTGGAAAGAAGGGGCAACCAAGGGAGCGGTGGGAAATTGTTCAATTTGTAAAGAGTTTTCTGTGTGCGTATAGAATTTAAACTCCAGCTAAACCCTGGTACTCGTCACCATGAAACTGGAAAGATTTCTTTTAAAAAAAAAAAAAAAAAAAAAAACTTTGAGGGACTTAAGCAGTGCTTAAGTTTTGTGTTTTGTCTTCTGAAGCAGTCTTCTCACTCTGCCCTGACAGGCCTTGAACTCAAGAACTCTCGCCGTGTTCAACGATCCAAGGGCGGGGGGGGGGGGGGGGGACTTGCACTGCAGCACTTTGTCACACAAAGTGTGCAGCACAGTTGAAGACATGGTGTCCACTTTCTGTAGTCTCCTTTTGAATCTTGAATGCAGTGGGAGCAACTGGCACTTGTAGCTGAGGTGGCTTTCTAGTTGTTGTTGTAGCTGAAGTGGTTTGGTTGTTGTTGGTTTGGTTTTTCAAGACACAGGGTGTCTCTGTGTAAAAGCTCTGGCTGTCTTGAAACTCACTTTGTAGACCAGGATGACTTTGCACTGACAGAGATCTCCCTGCCTCTGCCTCCTAAGGCTGGGATTAAAGGCTAGTGTGTCACTAGCACTGGGCCTGTAGCTGAAGTTTGACAGTTAATTTTTAGTTATCCACTGGTCCAGAGGACAACGAAGGTCTGAGCACATAGTATGGATAGAGTGCCACTCAACTCACTTGAACTTTCTCTCACTGTGTCTCCACAGGAGTTCAAAGAAGGACGAAGAGCCAGCCACACAGCCCCCCAGGTCCTTTTTAGCCACAGGGAACCTCCTCTAGAACTGAAAGACACAGATGCTGCCGTGGGTGACAACATTGGCTACATCACCTTCGGTGAGGCTGGAGAGTAGTTCAGTGGTGGAGTGCTTGCCTAGAACGCATGGCCCTGAGTTCAGTCCTCAGCGCTGCACAGAACAGCATGTGGCACTGCCTGAGTTCAGCCATGATTGACTCACTCTTCTTTTCCACTAAAGACACCAAGCTTCACTATGTCGGCCTTATGAGCTGGCTGATCGTGACAGCCGACAGCTCATTCCCATGCTGCAAAGCTGCAAAAAATGTCTCCTTTAATTCACCTTTAAGCTACAGGTGTAGCTTTCTGTCGCTGGTGAATACCTTTTTCTTCTACATTATGCTTGAAGTTGAGGTGTATCTTACAGTTATGGCGAGTCAGTTTCATGGACAGCAATACTTTCTTTACGGTACATGAGTCGTGGTAAACTTGGTAAACAGTGCATTTCTTAGCCTGATGTTTACTTTTTTTTTCTTTCTTCCTTCAAGTCAGGGTAAACTGAGAACCAGAGTCTTACCTTTCTTATCAGCCTTTCCTTTTTGGCACAGTTGATAGACTCGGTGCTCTGGTGTTAGTGAGACAAGTGTGGTGAGAGCTGGAACCCAGCGGCGGGTCTGCGCCTGTGCGTGGAGAGCAGCTCATCCTGCTAGGCCTGCCGTGTGCTTGGTTTTCATGGTCGGGAGATGTGTGTTTTTGGAACCTAGTTTTACTGACAGTCTATACTTTATCACCACAGATTCAGGGCAAGCAGCTTTGTTCCTAAACAAAGCTGGGATCTAGAGTTCAGAATAGAGTCCAGATTTGGATGAGTACCCAGGGTCATACCTGTTTTTTGTGCCGTGAGCTTCACTGTTTGCACTCACTGGCACTCCCTTGATTGCGTTGTCTATGATGGTAGCACACATGCCACCTCTAATGCCTTGTTTGTTTGTCCTGCTCAGTGCTCTTTCCTCGCCACACCAATGCCACTGCTCGAGACAACACCATCAACCTGATCCACACGTTCCGGGACTATCTGCACTACCACATTAAGTGCTCTAAGGTGAGGAGGCACCGGCATCTCTACCAGGCTATTGATTAATTCTCAGTAGACACTTCACATGGGGCTGGGGCGGGGAGCACTCAGCAATTAAGAGTACTTACTGCTCTTTCAAAGGACCCAGGTCCAGTTTCCATTGCCCATGTCAGCTCACAACCATATGTAACTCCAGTTCCCAAGGACCTTTCTGGCCTCCATGGATACATACATATGTGCATAAAATCATGCAGTCACATGTATACTAAATTTTTTAAAAAATCTTTTAAGAGTTCCAAAGGTCTTAAGAAATTATCTCTGGGTATCTCTTGGTACAGCCACTAGTAGAGCACTTGCCTCACGGTTTGGCCCCCCACAATAAGAGAGAAATGGGCCGGGCGGTTGTGGCGCACGCCTTTAATCCCAGCACTCGGGAGGCAGAGGCAGATGAATCTCTGTGAGTTCGATGCCAGCCTGGTCTACAAGAGCTAGTTCCAGGGGGCTGGAGAGATGGCTCAGAGGTTAAGAGCGTTGCCTGCTCTTCCAAAGGTCCTGAGTTCAATTCCCAGCAACCACATGGTTGCTCACAACCCTCTGTAATGAGGCCTGGTGCCCTCTTCTGGCCTGCAGGCATACACACAGACAGAATATTGTATACATAATAAATAAATAAATTTTAAAAAAAAAGAGCTAATTCCAGGACAGGCTCCAATGCTACAGTTAAACCCTGTCTCGAAAAAAAAAAAAACGAGAGAGAGAGAGAGAGAGAGAGAGAGAGAGAGAGATCAGTGACCCCCTCCCTCCCCTTCTCCTCATCCTGCCTGTAGTAGAAGGGTGAGTCTGTATCTCATATCTTATATTATTGCCTAACCCACCCTCACCCTCCCTTACATGCTCCTCAACATACCCCATGGCTTATCCCAATGAATACAGAGCTATTTTTCTAAAACATGATCCTGTTTCAGTTCCTCCTGTGTTTGCTCTTAGGCCTATATTCATACACGAATGCGAGCAAAAACATCTGACTTCCTTAAGGTGCTCAACCGTGCACGCCCAGATGCCGAGAAAAAAGAAATGAAAACAATCACGTAAGTAGTTAGAACCACCTTCCCACCTCAGCTCAGCAAGAAGCAGCGGTCTGGATGCCTGCAGCCAGGCGACTGAAGAGGCAGCAAAGTGAGAGGGAAACAGAAAGGGCTGGGCGCACACGGGATCAGGAAGAGCTCTCTGTCCAGTCTTCTCCTCGTGAGCTACAAGAATGACAGTTAGGGAAGCAAAACACGGGGCTTTTGTTGTTGTTTTGACTAAGAGTATGTTCTCTATGGGCTTAAATTTTCAAAGGCGAATCTCTTCTTCTGTATTCCTGGAAAAGTAGAGTCAGCCACTTCAGGACATGTAGTATCTGGAAAGGCCTGGAGCCAGCACCTCGTGTTCTTCCTGCTGGTCTGCTCTCAGCAGGAAAGGTGTGCAGGGCCGAGGCTGCCTTCGTCAGGGAGAAAGATGACAAGCAGAGCAGCTGTGCTCCAAAGACCAACATGGCATAAGACCTAGAGAGCTCACTCTAGTGTGGGTGGCAGTCTGAACACCTTCAGCGCCTTCTGGCATGTGCTGCCGTACCAACTTAGAATCCGTTGACATTTGAAGGTTCAACTGAATACTGAGAAATGGTAAGCGTTTTTCAGTAACAGGAGCATCAGGCTTCTGTATGCTTGGTGGGAAGTCTCTTCTGACTTTCTATGCTGCCACCCACAGCCTAAAGGTTGGTGCTCCATCTGACCTCTGTAGAGAGATCACATCAGATGCCATGTCAAGGTATGACAGCTGAATGGCATATCTAAAAATGCAAAGCTGTAGAAGAGGTGGACAAGTAAGGTTATGCCCAGAGAGGTCTGCAGTTTTTCCTGTCCCTCTTTTCCACCAGCGCCATTGTGTGACATGGAATAGAAGGCAGACTTGCTCTGGTGATGTGTCAGAACCACCTGTGGCATGAACCTGTAGCCCCAGCTACTGAGGCTGCTGGGCACTGAAGCAGGTAGAAAAGTTGAGGCTCGCTTGAGTAACATTAGCAAGATCTTGTCTCCAGATTCAAACAGGTGGGCTGGGAGGGGGCTTTGTTGGTGAAATGGCTGCTGTGCAAGCATGAGGACTTGAGTTTGGATATCCATCATCCATGTGTGAGCTAGGCATGGTGACACATGCTTGTAACCCTACCACAAGTGGATTGTAGGAGCTCTCGAGCCAGCCAGTCTAACCAGTCAGTTCCAGGTTCAGTGAGAATCCCTGTTTCAAAAAATAAGATGAAGAACCAGGCATGGTGGCACACACCTTTAATCCCAGGACTCACTTGGAAGGCAGAGGTATGGCCTCAGTGATTTCAAGGCCAACCTGGTTTACATCACAAGTTCCAGGCCATTCAGAGCTATGGAATGGGACCTTGCCTCCAAAAAATAAAAAAATAAAAGAAAGTGCCCAATTGAAGAAAATACCCATTGCTGACTTCTGGCCTTTACATAGAGACACAGATACAAAGCAAGCAAAGAAAAACAAAACCAGACAGAAGTGTCCAAGAGCGGGATGTTAAAGTAGTCCTGGGACTGCTTGCATCACTGTGTTCTGTGGCTAACACGTGCTCCTGGTGGTTGCTGCCATATTGGACAGAAAGGGGCAGGAATTGATCCCTGCCCTGATGAGGAACCTAAGGAAAGATGGGTCCTTTACAGGAATAAGTTCAGTTGTTCAAAAGCCTGCTAAACATGGACAGATTAATGCAGGCCTGCTATAGGTATGGTTCTGAGCTAGAAGTTGCCTGTGGAGTCAGCATTCTGCAGTACTCTGCTTATCTTGTGGGGAAAGGACCATCAAATAGTTTGTTTGAGGATAGGCAGTAAACATGGAGAGCTGCTCTTGCTCTTTTCTGTAGTTCTCAGTTCTCTATTCTAGGCTAATTACCGAATACCCTTGGGGTGGGTACCATTTGCAGGCTCTTTGGGCGTCTAGTATCCCTCTGGGAATTTACTGTGTAGAAGAGGACACCATAGCTCAGACACCCAGAACCAGCCAAGTGTTCTCTGAACCAGAGTGTAACTTAGAACATGACAGCAGAAACGTCTTTAACCTTTAACTTTTGAAGTTGGGTTTTTTGAGACAGAGTTGCACTCTTGGCTAGCCTGGAATTTACAGAAATCCACCTTCCTCTGCTTCCTAGGTGCTGGGATTAACAGCATATACTACCACACCTGGCTAATGTTTTTAAGTTTTTTTTTTTTTTTTTTTTTTAAGATGGCTTTGAATTTCCTACCTCCTATTGAAAGGTTAAGGAATTGTTACCTCAGTGAGATCAACTGGGTCGTCTAAGCTATCTGAAAGCTAGAGAAAAGTGGGCGTGGTGGCCCATGCTTTTACCTGCACTCAGGAGGCAGAGGCAGACCTAGTATCCATAGCTAGTTTTAAGCCATCCAGGGCCACATAATGAGACACCATCTTAAAAAAAAATACAATTTTCCCATCTGCTGGCAACATCCAGTGCTCTTAAGGGCTTTTGCATGGTGTTATTTAGTATTGAGTCAGGAGTAGTGAAGCCGTTCTGTGAAAGCTGGATCTTGACCAAGACCTGTGGCACCAGCACCTTTGACTGAAGACTCTCTGCTCCCTTGTAGTTACTTGGTATCCCTTGGGCATTCCGCCCCAGGTCTAGAGCGTAGGGTTTGGAAGGAAAGGACATATGGAACAGGTCTTCACACTGTCTCTGCTTTTGAAGGGGGAAGACATTTTCATCCCGCTAACGCTTGGGAACTGAGGAGGAAGCTCTGTTGATGGAAGGCTGGACCGCTTGCTACTGGATAATCGTAGCCCTTCATGTTGCACCTCTCCAGGTTCTTAAGGGATTCTCCGTTTGGGTTCCATTTTGTACGAGTTTGGCAAATAACCTGCAGAAACGAGCTGTGCTTGCAAGGACTTCATAGTTCCCAAGAATTTAAGAGAAAAAAAAATTTCCACTTGATCAACTTAATTCCCTTCTTTTATTTTTCCCTCCCTCATTCTCCTTCCTTTTCCCCTTTTCCAAGCTGTTTGCTTTGCAATATGTTACTGGTAATGAGTTGCAGATAATGCAATCTTAACTTGTTTTCTTCTAAGTATTTGAGTTCAAAACTCCTGTATCTAAAGAAATACGGTTGGGTCATTAATAAAGAAAATCTTTCTATCTTACTTGAGGATTTGCTGGGTTTCTGGACTGAGTCCAAAAGAGAAAAGGGTGGCCCTGCCCTGCCCTGCCCTTGCACCAGCAAGCCCACATAGTTTGGAGCCTGTCTTCACTGCGGGAGGCTGGTTGGTAAACCGTAAACCTGTTTGTCTGCGTTTTGTTTTATTGGTCTCACTTTGTAGCCCGTGTTGGCCTCGACCTCCCCAGCATGCCTCAGCTTTCTGAGTTCTGGGATTTTAAGAACGGGACACCTTTGTTTTGTTGTTGCTTATTTGAACATGTTTCGTGCATTGTTAAGCTTGGTTGCTGATACCACCCAGCTGAAACTCCCTTAGAGTAACAAATTAAAATGTTTTCTGGGGCTGGGGAATGTGCTTCAATTGATGGAATGCTTGCCTAACCTTTCACGAATCCCTTGGTTCAATCCCCAGCACCATATAAACTAGGTTTGGTGGTGCACACCTTTAAATATTTTTATTTTGTCAGGTAGTGGTGGTGCACACCTTTAATCCCAGCACTTGGAAGGCAGAGGTAGGCCTCTGTGAGTTCGAGGTCAGCCTGGTCTACAGAGTGAGTTCCAGAACA
Organism: Arvicola amphibius; assembly: GCF_903992535.2. Taxonomy (NCBI): domain Eukaryota; kingdom Metazoa; phylum Chordata; class Mammalia; order Rodentia; family Cricetidae; genus Arvicola; species Arvicola amphibius. Next base: position 117,140,217 of record NC_052054.1, on the reverse strand, counting down.
GACTCCAAAGCTATAGAGAAACCCTGTCTTGGAGGAAAAAAAAAAAATGTGTATAAATGTTTCGCATATTTACACATTAGTGCATGCATGTGTTTGTGTGTTTGTATGAGTGTGAGCACCAGGTAAGGAAAGGGTTATCAATCATATCTTTTTTTTAGAGATTTTTTTATTTATTATGTATACAGCATTCTGTCTGCATGGATGTCTGCAGGTCAGAAGAGGGCACCAGATCTCATTACAGATGGTTGTGAGCCACCATGTGGTTGCTAGGAATTGAACTCAGGACCTTTGGAAGAGCAGGCTTTTAACCTCTGAGCCATCTCTCCAGCCCCTATCAATCATATCTAATGCAATTGGAGTTACAGCTGGTTTTGAGCTGCTCTGTGGGTCCTGGAACCAACCCAACCGCTGAAGAAGCAACAAGTGCTAACCACTAAGCCACCCCTCCATCTGCTATAACATACACCTTTTATTCTTAGCACTTGGAGCGGGGGCAGGAGGATCAGAAGTTCAAGATTATCCTCACCTGTACGTGCATTTGAAGCCAATCCAGGCTACAAGTGAGACACCCTTTCAAAAAAAAAAAAATGCTTTCTGTCTGGGCTGTGCGTGTGTGCATTTGTGTATATATGAGAGATTGAGATTTGGGTGGGGGCTGGTTGTTTGGTTTTAAAATAGGGGCTCCCTGTGTAGTCCATCTGCCCTCACTCAGATCCATCTGCCTCTGCTTCTCAGTGAGCACTGGAACTAAAACTGTTTGTTCTTCAATCAAATAATAAAGGGCACTGCCTGAAATGAGGTTCTGCAGGACGTTGGTGTGTGTTCCAGTGTGGAGCTGATGCCTACTGACTGGCCACACTCCCTCGCACATTCCACTATAGGAGGTGCTTGCTGAATAGATACCTGGGAACCAGAAGAGCGTGCTGTCCCCTAACAAGATATTGGGGCCAAAAATAAAATTTGTTTGGTAAGGTCTTGTCCTGAGAATTTGAGGGGTGTCATGATTAAAGACTGTTCTTTTGTCTCCATTTCAGGCAGTGTGTCTCAAACTAGTTTGATAGTCATAGCCACCTCGACTGTATGTAACCAGGTTTGTTTTTCAGATAATGATGCATTTGCTTGCATGCATGTTGGACATAATAAAGCAAGGGCCTGTCACCTTCCCATGGTGACAACTTGAGTGATTGTAGCCCAGTATCACACCAGTAAAGTGACATGTTTTGTGTGTCCACCTTCTTCACATTTAACCAGTTTATTCAACATTGTTTGTGCCTTTGCTGTGTGTATCTGCATTTTCTCACTTGGATAGATTTCTGAACACCAGTGTTTGTTTTGAAAGTAGGATACTGCAGATCAGAGCAGTTACTGAATCACATAGAATTGATGGGGGACTTTTGACTTCTTTCATACATGAGCACCAGGACAGAGTTGGAGAACTATTTTACCCCATCCATTGTCAAGTTTTTAATATTGCAGAATGTTCCATCATTAGATTTAATTGAAATCGGTTCTAGAAACCTATAGGTTCTCTTGGTCTCCTACTTCTGGGAAGTTAAAAAAGTATCTTGAGAAATAATTTGAGAGAATTTCAAAGGTAGTTTTGATAGTTGTTTTTTTTGTTTTGTTTTGTTTTGTTTTTTTTTTTTTGTTTTGTTTTTTTGGTTTTTTGAGACAGGGTTTCTCTGCAGCTTTTTTAGAGCTTGTCCTGGAACTAGCTCTTGTAGACCAGGCTGGCCTCGAACTCACAGAGATCCGCCTGCCTCTGCCTCCCGAGTGCTGGGATTAAAGGCGTGCGCCACCACCGCCTGGCTAGAGTTTTTGTTCTTGTTGGTTGTGTGACAGGGTTCTGTTATCTAAACCAGGCTGGCCTCTGCCTCTCAAGTGCTGGGATTATAGGTATTCACCACCATGACCAACTACTATAATTTTCGTTCCATTTTCTTTTGTTTTGTTTAGGTTTCTGACAGAGCTTCACTCTGCTCAGGCTGGTCTCAAACTCATAGCAGTCGTCCTGCCTTGGCCTTCAAGTTCTGAGATGACAGCTTCGCTCCACCCAGCTCTGGCTAGCATTTGCCTTTTTGCTGATTTTTTTCCCCCCTTTTTTCCTTTTGGCCCATTTTAGAACAAGAACTCTGGATCTCCCTATGCATTCTTGGCAGTAGTGAAGGCATTTTGTTTTGTTTTTAAAGATTGTTCTCACACATACACACACCACTCCCCTTAGTATCCCTTTCTTTGTTCCTTAACCCTGTTTCTTCCTACTTAGTCTCCTAGTTGGTAGACCATTGAGGCAATAACATCTCTCCTAGAACTACTAACAGTTGCTAACTCCTTAAGGAAGGGATGGGACTTCATGGGCGCTTCCTGTGTCCACAAAAGGGACGGAGGCCCAGTCTTACGCAACTGCTGTGTGTTTATGTTCTACAGTAGTGCCATACCTGAATGTCAGTGTTATGACACCATTCCCCATCTTAGAGGTCTTGGATTCTGTTTGCCTTAACTTCTGCCTTAGGGTTTCTAATGCTGTGAAGAGACACCTTGATCATGGCAACTCTTCTAAAGGAAAACATATGATTGAGGCTGGCTTACAGTTCAGAGGTTTAGTCCACTATTGTCATGGCAGGAAGTGTGGTGGCATGCAGGCAGACATGGTGCTGGAGAGGTAGCTTAGAGTTCTATGTCTGGTATCAGGTATCAGGAAAAGAGAGAACCACACTAGGCTTGGCTTGAGCTTCTAAAACCTCCAAGCCCACCCACCCCCAGTGACACACTTCCTCCAATTAGGCCACGCCTACTCCAACAGGCCACATGTCTTAATACTTTAAAAAAAGTCATTCCCGGGGCTGGAGAGATGGCTCAGAGGTTAAGAGCATTGCCTGCTCTTCCAAAGGTCCTGAGTTCAATTCCCAGCAACCACATGGTGGCTCACAGCCATCTGTAATGGGGTCTGGTGCCCTCTTCTGGCCTACACACACAGACATACACATAGACAGAATATTGTATACATAATAAATAAATAAATAAATATTTAAAAAAAAAAAGTCATTCCCTATGAGCCTTTGGGGACCATTTTCATTCCAACTACCTCATCTTTTATGATGTTCCCAAGCTTTGGCTGCAAGAAGGAGGCAGGGATTGATGTAGATGTCCAATTTAAGTGACTCATCAATCACTTACTCTAAATATTTTGGCCAGAATCAAGCCTCTGTATTAACCATCTCACTCTACAAAAATGATTCTTTGCCCCCAGCTGAGAGCTTAATAGCCTGTGGGTATGAATATTTAGAAAACAGTTTGACAACATATTCATTAGAGGGAAACAGCCACGGTGTGTCACCCCTGTTAAGCCGTTTATGTTACCAGGCTACTTTGTGTAGCCAATCACAAAGCAGCTGGTTCCCCCACAGTACTCAGTGCCACTGTTAGAGTGGTGTCCCAGATCTTTCTTGTGGTTTAGTACTGTAGCACACATGGTCTTTAGTTTGGGTAAGATCATTCTGGCTTAGTTCCCTGGTTTTTCTGTGTCCTTCAAACAAAGCCTGTAGTCTTCAGTGTAGGGTCAGGACTTGAAAGAGCATAAAGATTAAAAGCCGTGTAATAGTGACTCACACCTTTAATCCCAGCACTCAGGAGGCAAAGGTGGGTAAATGTCTGTCAGTTCTAGGCCAGCCTGGTCTATAGAGCTAGTTTCAGGACAACCAAAAGTATACAGAGAAGAAACCCTATCAATAAATAAGCAAATAAATCAATAGGTACATACAAACATAGTGAAAGCATGTACTGCTCTTTCAGAGGACAGGACTTGGATTCCTAGCACCCACATTAGGCAAGCAGCTCAAAACTGCCTATAACTCTGGCTCCAGGGTATCCAGTCTTTTGCCCTCAGCAGGGACCTGCATCCACACACAAACACACAGTCCTTAAAAATAATAAACCCCAGTCCTTGGGAAATAGAATCAAGTGGGTTTCTGTGATTTCCAGGCCTTGCATGGTATGACCTTGTCTCAAAACAAAACCCCAATAGGGTCTTACCATATAGTTCTGGCAGGCAATAATAATATTAATAGCAATAATAATAATAATAGCAATAACCTCTATTCTTTGGGGGTCTCTGAGGCATTAGAGAGATTTAAAGAAGTATAGAAGCCGGGCATGGTGGTGTACACCACACCTTTAATCCCAGCACACGGGAGGTGGAGGCAAGTAAGTTGATCTCTGTGAGTTTGAGGTCAACCTGGTCAACAAAATGAGTTCAGGACAGCCAGGGTGGTTACAAGAGAAAGACATTGTAGGAGAAAAGCAGAATGCCATTAGACATGTTGTAATAGTAAATTCTGTCTAACTCCACAATGTTTTGCCAACATCAAGAACCCGTGCTGACTGGATGAGGAAGAGACATTTTCTTAGTAATTTAGCCTCTGCTAAGGTGTTCATGCTCCTGTAAACAGCTCTGATGAATTCACTGAATCCTTTAAAAAAAGGAAAAGGACAGTTGGGAAGAGGACAGGAGTCAGCAGGCATATTGGGACAGGGTACCAAATAAGTATGGTCATATATTGCATGCCTGTAGGAAAATGTAATGGAACATTGTGATAATTAGTACATATTAAGTGGGAAAGAAAATACACTTTGAGGGGGCTGGAGAGATGGCTCACAGGTTAAGAGCACTGGCTGCTCTTCCAAAGGTCCTGAGTTCAATTCCCAGCAACCACATGGTGGCTCACAACCATCCAAGATGAGATCTGGTGCCCTCTTCCGGCCTGCAGGCATACAGAACACTGTATACACAATAAATAAATCTTTAAAAAAAAAAAAAAGAAAAAATACACTTTGAATTGGACATAGTGACTCATACTTGTAATCTAAGTACTCCAGTTTTAAATTGATGAGGAATGAACACATAAGTACATGTCACCCAGAAGCTCAATAAATGTCTGTTGATTAAGGGTGGAAAAAAAAGTACATGTCATATGCATATAGGCACAGACAGATACACATATGTGCTTTGATTGAGTCCTCCCCCACCCAGTGCTAGGGATGGACCCCAAAGCCTCATGTGTGCTAGACTGACATCTAGTGGTGTACTCAGCCACAACTGAGCTATGCTGTAGCTCTATAACAGCTATGTTCTCTTTTAAATTTTAAATTATGTGTGTGGGTAAGTGTACATGAGTACAGGTTCCCGTGAAGACCAGAAGCATCGATGTCCCTGGATCTGGAGTTACAGGAAGTTATGAGTTGCCCAATGTGAATGCTGGGAGCCAAACTTGGGTCCTCTGCAATAGCAGTATGTGCTGTCAACATCTCCACTATCTCTTCCCCTTACCTTACCTGCCCTCCCCACACATACACACACACCTTGGTTCCCATTATACACCTGGAGGGCCAGAAAGTGATAGGACTATTGGATAAGTGGCAAAAGTCAAGCTTCTTTATGTCTGGGCTTTCCAGACCTTCCCTAAGATGGCTGTACTCTTCCCCTTTATCGGATAGGAGGGTAGGGCTCTCCAGATCTGGATGGGACGTGTTTAGCAGGAAAGGAAATTACAGTACGCAGCAGAGGAGCTGTTGGATACAGAAGGAGAAAGCACTGACCTAACTGCTACATTAAGTCCTAGGGCTCGCCTGACACACCCTGTTCAGTCCTCCCTGAAACCCGTGCTGAGGGAGAGTGAGAGGATGTGTTTGGACTGCTGGGATTCAAGGACCTCACACAGGATACTCTAGTGCTCAACTAGTTTCTGTTGCAGGCTAAGCCAGCCGTCCAGGTTTAAGGACAGTTTCTTCTGCCTCAGCAGTTGAATAGGGGGGTCTAAAAGCCAGCTTCCTGGCTGGTCTTACACTGTCTAGAAGGTATATATCCACATCCGCTTTAAGTGTGGGCCAGTGCAAACCAGTGATCCCAGCACTTGGGAATCTGAGACAGGAGAGTCAGGATCCTGTTCAGGGTTAGCCAGTGTCCTGGCTAGCCTGTTACAATAGCTAGAACAATGATTCTCAACCTATATAGGTCACGACCCCTTTCACAGAGGTCACCTGAGACAATTGGAAACATAGACATTTATAATTCATAACAGTAGCAAAACAACAATTATGAGTAGCAACAAAAGTAATTTTATGGTTAGGGGTCACCACAACATCAGGAATTGTATTAAAGAATCAGCATTGGGAAGGTTGAGGACCACTGTCTAGAAGGTATGTAACCACGTCAGCTTTAAGTGCTAGCCAGCTGGGTATGGTCATGCAAACCAGTGATCCCAGCACTTGGGAGTCTGAGGTAGGAGGGTCAGGAGTTCAAGGTTAGCCTGGGCTACTTACCAAGACCCTGTCTCATTGGTATATGCCTGGTGGCGGGGTGTGTTAAGTAGTAGCTGGGAAAGCAATTCTGAGTACGGGAAGCTTCATCAGCCTCCCTGGTCCAGAGTAACTGCAAAAGTGGACCAGGGATGGTCTGGGAGGCTTCTGGGACAGTCTGGATTGTCCACCCCAGCACATGTTCTCTGTCAGGAGGACAGCAGGTCAGGGCCACAGGCTGCAGGTGGAGCATCTGAATACTTGCACCCTCCCTCTTCCTGTGGGATGGGAAGGGCAAAAGAAACCATCATGGCCAAGGGCTTGACATAGAGGAAACAGATGAGTTGGTGAAGGAGAAGCTGAGCTGAGCCCCGGACAGAACCCAGGCTCTCCAGCTCCCACTGCCTGCGCTGTCCCCGTTACATGTCATGCCACACACAGTGTTTAGATAGAGCAGAGAAGAAACAGACATCTGAATCTCTGGGGAAGGAGGCTGGGAACGGAAGACTGTTTATTCCTGGCAGCCCTGCATCCAAGGGGTCTTGCACCACTTCAGTACAGCCCCAGACAACTCTCCCAGAGTCTGACTCACGCCCCACTGCCACTGCGGGGGCCTGAGACTGGGCCGGCTCCTGGAGGATTGGTTTGAGGCTGCTCTGCTTAGTCTCCCAGCAGTAGCCCCACCTCCGCAGGACCCAGGAATGTGTGCTGTAGGGCAAACAGTGCCAGAGTTCTCAAACCTCTAGCCTTTGGGGCTGCATTTCTCCAAGGGAACTAGAGTTCTGCTCTGGGAGAGGTTGCTCTCCTCTCCCTTCCGGCTATCTTGCTACAGTCTGGGCCTGTTGCAGTCCTTAAGAAGTTCGGCTGGGCTCCTCTCCTCCCCTCACGCCTAAAGCTGTCCAAATCAGACAGAGCGTTTGACTTCCATGCTGTGAACATGACCTTCTCTCCCTATACTTAATTTTCTTTGGTTTCCTAGGCTCCCTGTCTGCCTTTCTCGGCAGAGTGCTTGTGTGGAAGGACAGGTGCAGAGAGGAGCAGAAATCCTGATGTTAGCATTTACAGGAATGAAGTACTCAAGAGCCAACGGTTGATCTGGTTCCTGTTACCGCCTTTGCTGGAGGGGCGGCTCTTATTTCTGTTGTTTGGTTTGGTTTGTTGGTTTGAAACAAGGTTTCACTATGTTTCTGAAGCTGGCAGCAACTCGCTGCAACCTACACGTCTCATCACCAGAGCTAGGATTACAAACCTGGCTTAAGGAAGTACAATTTTGAGCTCCACTATGCAGATAAAGAAACAAAATTGTATCTGGCGGTGGTGGCGCATGCCTTTAATCCCAGCACTCAGGAGGCAGAGGCAGGCAAATCTCTGTGAGTTTGAGGCCAGCCTGGACTACAAAGTGAGTTCCAGGACAGACAGAGCTGTTACACAGAGACACCCTGTCTCTAAATGAATGATGGATGGATAGATAGATAGATAGATAGATAGATAGATAGATAGATAGATAGATAGATAGAGATAGATAGAGATAGATAGAGATAGATAGAGAGATGATAGATAGATAGATAGATAGATAGATAGATAGATAGATAGATAGATGAATGAATAAATAAAAAAAAAAACGGGTGGTGGTGGCGCGTGCCTTTAATCCCAGCAAGAGGAAGGTGGATCTCTGGAGTTCAAGGCCATCCTGGTCTACACGAGTTAAGAGCTAGTTCCAGTACAGGCTCCAAAGCTACATAGAAACCCTGTCTCAAAAAAAAAAAAAAAAAAAAAAAAAAAAAAAAAAAAAGAGAAAGAAAGAAGAGCAAAACTATTGAGAGAACTTCAACAATTTGCCCAGGTTTGCACAGCTAAAGCATCGGGACCACCGCCAGCCCTGCCGTGCCAACCACAGTGTATGCCTCTCAGCCCCATGGAGGAAGAAAAATCAGTCATTTGAGCTGACCTCCCCTCAATTCACTTGTGCCTTATGCATAACCCAAAATTTGACTGAGAAAACAGTTGAAGACGGGGGATGTAACTGAGATAATAGAGTACTAGCCTAATGAATGAGTCTGTGAGCTCTATAACCTGTTTGTAGTATGGTCCACAGACACGGTGACGAGAAGCTATAACCCTAGCACTTAGGAGGTGGAACTAAAAGGATCGGAAGTTCAAAGCGATACCACATAGGAGTTTGAGACCAGCCTGGGCAATATGAGACCCTGTCATCTCAACAAAACAAGTTGAGAGGTATGTAGCATGACCCCTAGACTAAGGAAGACAAAGCTGAATTTCTAAGCTACAAACCTCATCTAACCCGGGTGGTGGTGGCACGTGCCTTTAACCCCAGCCCTGGGGAGGCAGAAGCAGGCAAATCTCTGTGAGTTCAAGGTCAACGTGTCTACAAAATGAGTTCCAGGACAGCTAGGACTGTTACAGAGAAAGCCTGTCTCAAAAAGAAAATAAATAAAAATATAAATAAAAATAAAAGGCTCATCAGTGAAGATTCTCAGGTCCCAGCCCCAACCCTCCCCCCCATCTAGTATGTACACTATTCTTTGGTGTATGTAGCTGGCTGTGGGCTGCTGTGGCCATCCAGGATTTAAGACACCTAACCAGCTCTATTAGCTTGGGGTGCTGCAGGGAGGTGTTATGTGTCAGTCATTCATTGGCTGAAATGTATTCCCCAGATGAGCCTGGCAATGACAGCAAGAGGGTTCTCAGCGGTGAGGAAACACCTAGGTTTCATGATGTGGCAGACTGCTAGGGAGGGTTCACTAGACAGGAGAGGAGGTCTCTCAGTAAAAGCAGTCAGGATGTGCCAAGTCCCACCCCGGAGGCGGAGCCAAGACTGAGGCCCTCCAGCCCAGACTCCCCCATCCTTTCAGGAATCCAGACCAGGGCAGAGCCTGAGCCTGGTTCCTGCCTTCCCCAGCATAGGAGCAACAGGCAGTCATGGGCCAGGACCCCAGGCATGGCCTAAAGCCCTGAAGAGAGGCTGCTGTGACTCTGATCCTCAGAGGAAGGCCCGGCTAGCAAGCACCACCTGTTCCTAAGAGCCATGTGAGTAGCTACACCCCAGCCCCTCCGGTCCGATCCTGAAGAGGTCAGTGCAGTAGTGTAAGCCACTGGAGTACCCGGGAGACATCATTCCCACCCCACCAGGTCACTAACCCTGGCTGTAGATCTCTAGCTTTCTTTACTCTGAGGGAGGCCGGTGAGGGACTAAGGGGCTGCAAGCTAGGTCTCAGTAGTTTAATAGAAGTGGACAGTGTAGGGAGGAAGGGGAGCAAACTAGAGGGCCTTTGGGGGAGACTGATGAAGAGTAAGGCCGAGGGAGGGAAAGATCAGGAGTGCAGTTTGGGGAACTGTTGGGATAGGAGAGCATCTCTCAGCCAAGGTAACCATAGAGCTGATGCAGGTCCTGGGAGAGGCCACAGTATGGGAGGGCAGAATCCTTCCGTATTGACTTTGATCCTAGCAACAGCAGATGCTCCCCTGTTGACAGGATCCAGGACCCCTCCCACTGGCCCTTGCAAGTGGCCTGGGGCTGAGAGTAGGCAGCCAAGTGAAAGAAAGCAACAGGGTCAATTTGGAGGCTCTGCCTTGTGCCCTGGGCTCAGCCTATATTTAGAGTTTGGGGGGTTCCTCTCTGTTCTTAGCACCCCCAACTCCTTGCCAAGCATCTCCCCACACTTCCCTCTAGTTCCCAGGAAGGGCCTGTTGCTAGTGTGGAGTGAACGAGTCAAGTTTATGGGCTGGAAGTCCTACCCGGAGGCTGTTCACTGAGCTGTAACAGGGTGGGGGTGCAGGAACAGGGCACTCTGTGCCTTCAGGAGCCTCTCACACCATGGCTGTCTGGCCACTGTCCTCTCTTGGCACCCCAATGTGTGCTGGCAGAGGTTGACATGCTTTGTGTAGGTTGCCTTCCAATCCAGACAGACTTGTAAACACAGCTGCCCTGAGGCTGGAGGATGACAGAAATAGGTGAAGCTGCCCAAAGGTGGTTACCGCCTGAAGGGCAGCCTCTACTAAGATACCATACAGGGAACTCTTGCCAGAATTGATTTTCCAAGCAAAACCAAAAGCATGACTTCCCTATATAATTGTTTACGTTTCAACTGAGAAAATCTGTATCAGCAAACGGAGTATGGCCCAGTCTGAGTCTCCAGCCTCTATGTTAATGCACTGTCCCGTTCCCCTCCCTTCCCCCAGGACAGTGACGGCAGCTCCTACCTAACTCTGGCCACTCCTCCATACAGGCATGCTGACTGCAGCTTCAGGCCCTCCATATGCCAAGGCCCATGATGACACCTAACAACACTGGGGAGGTGGCCAGCTCCATTCCCAAGGGGGTACTGGGGATTTCCCTGGCCCTGTCAAGTCTCATCGTTGTCGCCAACCTGCTCCTGGCCCTAGGAATCGCCCTGGACCGCCACCTGCGCAGCCCACCTGCTGGCTGCTTCTTCCTAAGCCTGCTACTGGCCGGGCTACTCACGGGGCTGGCACTACCCATGCTCCCAGGGCTGTGGAGCAGGAGCCACCGGGGCTACTGGTCCTGTCTCTTTCTCCACTTGGCCCCCAACTTCTCTTTCCTCTCCCTGCTTGCCAACCTGTTGCTCGTGCATGGGGAGCGATATGTGGCAGTTTTGCAGCCACTCCGGCCCCATGGGAGTATGCGGCTAGCCCTGCTCCTCACCTGGGCCAGCCCCCTGCTCTTCGCCAGCCTGCCTGCTCTGGGCTGGAACCATTGGAGTCCTGGTGCCAACTGCAGCTCCCAAGCTGTCTTCCCAGCCCCCTACCTCTACCTCGAAGTCTACGGGCTCCTTTTGCCTGCTGTGGGAGCTGCTGCCCTTCTGTCTGTCCGAGTGTTGGCTACTGCCCACCACCAGCTGCAGGATATCTGCCGACTGGAGCGGGCAGTGTGCCGTGATACTCCCTCAACCCTGGCCAGGACTCTCACCTGGAGGCAGGCTAGGGCACAGGCAGGAGCCACGCTACTCTTTCTGCTGTGCTGGGGACCCTATGTGGCCACACTGCTCCTGTCAGTGCTGGCCTATGAGCGGCGTCCACCACTAGGGCCGGGAACTCTCTTATCTCTCATCTCACTGGGCAGCGCCAGCGCTGCAGCTGTTCCTGTGGCCATGGGTCTGGGAGATCAGCGCTACACAGCCCCATGGAGGGCAGCTGCCCAAAGGTGGCTGCGAGCGCTTCGAGGAAGGGACAAGAGGGACAGTCCAGGCCCCGGCACCACTGCCTACCACCCCAGCAGCCAAGGCAGCATGGACCTGAACTTGAACTAGGGAAGCAGCAGCTGCTGCTGCTTCCCAGGAACACTCATCCATCTCCTAGGCCCTACTCTCTGGGTTGGAGCCTGTGCTCCATGAGACCTCACCCTGACCAAATAAATCTCTGGTACCATTTCAATTATCTCCTCCCATATCTCAGTACAGGAGAGGGCAGGCTGACTGCCTTAGATGGACCTAGAGACAGACTGAGCACCGAAGAGATTTCACCTCCAACTAAGCACTGTTCTGTCCAGCCGCCACAAAATGCACACGGACACTGCCTCTGGGAAGTATATTTTATTTACATTTTTAAAATCTGTAACTAGTCTCTCTTCCTCCTTTCCTTCCCCAGAGAGTTGGGAAGGGAAAGAACGGGAACCTCAAAGACCTACCCCCCACATACAAAGACGCACCCCATGGCTCACACCAGCAAATCAAAGTGAAAGAAACGTGGGCCTCCTAAAGGGCCCCAGGGCTGGACAGGAGAGGGAGGGCCTGGTAAGGTGGGTTTCCAGGGAAGAAAAGGACAAGGAGTGGGCAGGTCAGCTGAAGGGATTGGAAAGCAGTCCAACGCCCTCCCCTCCTTTTCCCTCTGCACCCTGCACCTCTGCTGGGGGAAGAGAGGACAGGGGTCTCCCTTTATCCCCTCAACACCAGACACCATGCCAGAGCCGCAGCTAACGGTCAGGTCTCTGGACACAAAACACTTTCGCTTTGTGGTCTCCTGATGTTGTCACCACCAGGGAGGCATCTCTGTGAACAGAAAACAGGGGTGAAATTACTGAAGAACCTGAGGCCCATGCCCCAGAGATCCTAAGGCAGCTGCTCCAGCATCACGTCCATTCTAGGTTCCTAGCTGAGTCTACACCTGGTTCTCAAGCCCTCCCCCAAAGCCAGGGAACTGACCCTACTATGTCCACGGAAACTGCAAGAGAATCCATGAAGGAAACCCCTAGTATGGCAACAAGACAGATTCAAGGGGGACAGGTTCATTCTCAGCACCCTGCCCCACAATGGGTGAGGATAGGCATTCATCCTTCATCAATGGATGAAACCAGGCACTGGGTCTGATTTCCCTTAGAAATCGTCTGCCGTTCCCCAAGGACCTGTGCTACCCTACACCAGACCCACTTCCTAGAGCTGCCAGCCCATTATGCTTACTTGCTGAGGGCAAAGTCCAAGATCTCAGCAGTGTGGCCCCGGTAGTCAGTAAGCAGGCGGCCAGTCCGGGCATCCCAGAGACGAACAATGCCATCCAGGCTACAGGTGTATACCACAGCAGTGCCAGCCTCCCACAGCAGCTGAACAATGCCCGACTGTCCCGGAACGTGACATAGTAACAAAGTAGGGCAAAAGTCAGGAGGGAGAGGAGAAGACACTGTCCTCACCCTCAGAAAGAGCGGGGCACAGGGCCACAGAGGACAGACTACCTCTTAGCCAGCACAACAGCCTGCTGAGTAGGAACAAAGCCCCAGACATCATACCTGGTGCTGACACTGGTGCCGGAGTGTCTGCGTGGACAGGTCGTAGATAGCCAAGGTTCCATCCAGATAGCCAACAGCAGCCAGAGGCATCCTTGGAAGCAGAAGAACAAGGAAGGCTCTCAAGGCTCAAGATTTATGTACCTTCCTTCCCTCCTCCCTGGTCCTAATGACTGGGTCCCTCTGCAAAGCCACCTCCTCCCTCCTCCTCGGGTTTCCAGGCCAAGACTCTGCTCACACTCACACACTGCAGAAGCCCAAGGACTCCACAGAGTTGGACTCACTCTCCTCCCCCTCGCCCAGGCTGGGCTGGGAGGCGACTGTCTCAGGTCTGAACACACCCACCACCTACAGGTAAGAGAAGAGGGTCACGGAACTGAGCAAAAGGGCAGGGGAGGGGCAGAAGGTTCAGACAGAAGGCCAAGCTACCTACCTTGCCAGTGGTAGCACTGACCAGCTTGGCCTGGCAGTCCACAGAGCCAGTGAGGATTAGGCTGCCATCCTGGTTGGTGGCAACACAAGTCAGAGGGCCCTGGTGACCCTCAGTCCCTAGGACAGAGCAGGGATACATATGCTGAGTCCTGCACAGGCTCTCAGGCTCCCCAAGCCCAGGTCAACACCCTCCCTCCTCTGATACCTTTCAGTACATGGATGGGGCTTCCTTGCTTGAGGTCCCAAATCCTGATGGTTCCATCTTCATATCCTACCACAGCTCTCTTCCCTAAGGACCAAGGCATGAATGACCAAAGCACGGAGGGTACACTGAGCAGGGAGACTAGAGTAGGGGGTACCCAAATTCTCCCTGAAATCACAGGGAAGCCCTAGTATGGGGCAGGCGGAGGCTGGGATGACTGGAGTACCCCCGAGTCACTAGATCCACCTCTACCCCCAGAAGAGACAGCTCTCTCACCATCAGGGAGGACGCGGCCACAGGTTGCAGGGCAGTTGGGGCCCTGGAAGGTCTTACAGTCACCATTTGGCACCTTCCACATCCAAGTGTTGCCATCAGCAGTGCCCGCTAACAGGACAGGTGCCCGAGGGTGCCACTCCATCCACTGGGCAAAGAAGAAGGCTCAGTAACCAAGGCCTGCTACCCAGCCTGTCTAAGAATCCATGAAGCCCACCCTGGTGTCCCTGCTTCTAAGGCTAGCAAGAACATTACAGTTGAACAGACATATTGCTGGAGCTGGCGTGCTGTGGGTCAAGGCGAGTGTCTCCAGTAGAGCTAGGTTTGCCCCTCCCAGCAGTGCTCATCTCTACTTGGGGTCCCCCAGAGTTGAAGCCCACTCCAAGGACCTCACCTCCAGGTCTCCTGCTTCAAAGGACCAGACTTCTTCCTTGGTGTCCACCTGCCATACTTTCAAAAGACCACTCATGTCCCCTGTGGCCACGAGGGTGGAATCATGGCTGAAACCAGCACATGTCACAGAGTCCTTATGGCCTGTAAAGAGAAGTGGGCAGATTTTGAGTTCAAATTTGCCCGAGAGATGTTGTAAGTTCAAAGCCAGCCTTGGCTACATAGTAAATCCAAGGCCAACGCAAACTATATAACCTTAAAGAGCAGAAAGTGGCAGAAAAGGAAGAACATTAGTGGCTTCCAGAATCCAGCACAAGACAGAGGCTAGTAAACAGCTGCCGGGTGTTCATACAAGCCACCAGCCAAGGTGCCCAGAGGGATACAGCCTCCCAGCCTCTCACCTGCACACTCGAAGAGCAGCTCCCCGTCGCTGAGCCTCCACACGAAGGCCTTGTCATCTTCACCCCCAGTCACTGCCAAGGTGTTGGTTTTGGGGTCCAGGCTCACACAAAACACGGATGCTGTCCCAAGAGATAGTCCACGAGAAAGGGGATAGAACTGGGCTCTCACCTATAATTTTGTCTTTCAGTGCAACCCTTCCCCCAAAGCTATAGGTATTCTCTCCTGGAAAGGTTATATCCAGTTCTTGTTTGAAGCATTAGGTTGTTAGAGAAATCCCCAAGTCCTCCTCCAGAGCACATACCCCTGCTGTTCCGTTCCCTTCACCATCCCACTCTGAGGTACAAGCCAAGAGGTGGGTCCATGTGCACAGCTAACAGCACAGGACACCACCAGGCTGGTATGAACGAAGGGATGAGAGCGTCATGGGGCGGGCTTACTAAGAGCCAGCTCCTGGGAAGTCTGCTGTTAATGCTCCTTTGGAGTGTCACTTGCCCTCATTTCCACTAGGGCTACTTCCGTTCACTTTCATGCAAGATGACTTTTTGTTTTGTTTTGTTTTTCGAGACAGGGTTTCTCTGTGTGGCCCTGGTTGTCCTGGAACTTGTTCTGTAGACCAGGTTGGCCTCGAACTAAGAGATCCACCTGCCTCTGCCTCCCCAAGTGTTGGGATTAAAGGTGTGTGCCACCACCGCCTGGCTAAGGTGGCTTTTTTTTTTTAAAAAAAAAAAAACACCAAGATCCAGAAAGCTGACAAAGGTGATAAACAGCTAAACAGCAGAGGTAGGAGTTGAACCTAGGTGTCTCACTTAACCCCACTGCAAAGGCTAATCCCTTTGGCCCTTCTTATGAATTTCCAGCAGGCTTTCCTATTTGTCTCTCATAATACCCAGTCCATGGTCAACAGATCATACTCAAACGTCCATCTGCACTGACCTGAGATGATTCCCTCAAAGCCCTACCTGAGTGCAATGCAAAGGTGACCTCGCTATCATCCGGGCCCTCCATGCTGCCGACCACCCCTTCCTGGGGTTCCAGGACCCAGCCCTCATCATTGCCCTCTTCCTCTTCTTCCTCTTCCTCAAAGTCCACGTCTTCCATCTCCTGGGCCAGATCATCTGCTTTGGAAAAAGCGTTAAAAGATGATCTTGAAAGATCTAAGAGGAATGGGGTGAGGGGTAAAGGGAGAATAGGGCGACGCTGGGGTGGATGGTGTGGCCAAAGGTAAAGGTGTCGTCCCACACGTACCGAGCAGAAACAGCGCTTGGGGGGCGGAGAAGGGGAGAGAGAGGCTAGGTCTGAGGACCTGGCGTTGGCCAGCGACCGTGTGGGTAGAGAGGACAGAGGGCATGATGGGAAGGGGGTGTGTGAGGGGAAGGGCCAGGGGAGGCGTCAGGGAACCCCCACCCAGCCAGGCCTCGAAACTAGTGTGGGGGGTAGGGAAGGAGGGCTGGGAAAGAAATGTCGGTAGGAACGACCGGTAGGAAAGGGGGGAGGGGGAGAAGCAGGGGTCAGAGGCCAGGGGTGAGCGCCTCCTGTCCCATGGCCTCAGGAGCGACAGTTCTCACCCGGGTCGGGCGGGCCTGGATCCAGCTCTACCACCTCAATGATCTCTTCATCTCCGTGGAAGCTTAGAGTCTCCAGCGGCGGGGTGTCAGCGGCCGCTCCGCTCTCTGATTCGGACTCCATGCGGCGAAACCTCCCGATCCACTTCTCTGGGCCCAAACGCCTCCCAGAGTCAGCTCTGCGCGACGACGCGGAACTCGAGCCCCTCCTCCCGGGAGGAAGTAGGCGTAGGAGACTCCCAGCCGAAAGAGCGACGGAATCCGGACCAATAGCGACAGAGGTGGACTGACAGAGCCGCCAATGACAAGGCAGAACTGGGATGACCAGGCCGGGGCGTGGCGGGAGAACCCAAGCTCCGCCCGACATGACTCCGCCCCCAGCTGGAGGGAAACAAGCGAGCGTGCGCGCCTCCGGGGTCTCCTGGGAGGAGTAGTTCTCCCGGGTCCGCTACGCGGACTTCTGGGAAATGTAGTTTCTGATCTGTAGGCAGGACGGAAGGCGCGGGGGAGGCCCCTTACGCAAACTACAATTCCCGGCGGGGAGCGCAGTAAAGGGGGTGGGACCTGAACATGGCGGCGGTGGTAGCTGCTACGGCGCTGAAGGGCCGTGGGGCGAGAAATGCCCGCGTCCTCCGGGGTAAGGAGAGGGACCCCGGGGAGGGCAGGGCGCTGAAAGATCCCATTCCCTTCACATCCCATCCGGCACGACAGCAGGAAATCAGGCTGCTAATTGCTGCCCACACCTCTCTGCAGGATCTTAGAGAGTCTGGGGGTGAAAGATGCTCTAGAGGTCACCCGATCTAACTCCTGCGTTCAGGTTACACAGCATGTCTAGGGTCTTGCTGCTAGAGGGAGTTCCGAAGGAGCCTTTAGTCTCCCGCGTTCCAGGGGTACTCACCGCAGTGCAGAGGAAAGAGAGCTGGGCTTCTGGAGGCTTGAGTTCTAGCACTGGGTAATTAGCGATTTGACCTTGTGCGGAGCAGCTCGTATCTCGGGACTTCAGTTTCCTCTTCTATAGTACGAGGGGATGGAGTTAGCTATCCTTTGGGATAGCTAAGGTCCTGCAGTTTTGAAAACAGTTCCCCGAATTTCCTTCATACGTATGTCTCCGGTGAGTCTCTCTGCAGTCCTTCCCAACCTATCTTCTGAATAGAAAGAACAGCAGCGAAGCTCGCTGTCCTGGCACCAGGGTGAGGAGCCCGCAGTGACGTGGAAGTAGCTTTCAGAGGTGTCAGCTCGGTGGCGATTTTCCCATTTCTGTTTGGATTCTTCATGGCACTTGTTACTCCAGACTGCAGTCTCTCCCCTCCCTCATCCTATACTGAGCTGCTTTTCATTCACAGGGATTCTCTCTGGAGCCACAGCTAACAAGGCTTCCCAGAACAGGACCAGAGCACTGCAGAGCCACAGCTCACCGGAGTGCAAGGAGGAGCCCGAGCCCCCCCTCTCTCCCGAGCTGGAATACATTCCCAGAAAGAGGGGCAAGAACCCCATGAAAGCTGTGGGACTAGCCTGGTGAGTTTTAACTACCCCTCTGCCTAGCAGTGGGGCGTGTACTGGAAGGGGTGTCGGGACCTAGACACTTGAGTTGCATGCAGATGGTGAGCTGAGGCCAAGGGAAAGGAAGGGAATCTCGGAGTTCAAGAGGTGGAATCTCAAAGTGGGGGAGGGAAGATAGGGATGGGACAATATGTAACATTGGGGAGACAGTGACTTTACTGTGGAGCAAGTTGAGCTGATGTGGTTTGAATTTGGGCCATTGGCTTCATCCTTCCTATTGGGAGCTGGGGTAAGTCTTAGTAATTAAAATTGTGTTAGAATATGTTGTGTAGAAGCTAGAAATGGTTCTGTGAATTTATTTGCTTCTGATTCTGGCTTTAATACATATTATTGGTCAACGTTAAAGGAAAATGGAGGGAAACTAACATTTTCTTTCCAGCAAGTGCCTGAGGCGTGATAGTACTTTGCCATATAAGTGTTTTAAGCTTTCTGAGGTAAACATTGCACTTCCATCTCACCAGGGAGGGAACTGAGGCTCCCAGCTGGGATTCTTGCTAGGTCATGACTTCATGTTCTTTTGACCCTTACCAAGACCCTCTCTTTGAGTTGTAGTTGCTCAGATTAAGAAAAAGACTTGGTTGATATACCTTAGAGGCTAAGAGATGCTTAGTACCTTGTTCCTAAGTTCAATCTGCAGCACCAGAAAGAAAAAAGAGGTCTGGGAGGGGATGTGAGGCAGTTTAGGCAGAGGGGACCTTGGCAGACTCACAGAGGGCTACTTACACTGTCATACATCAGCGGTGAAGAGGCCCATGAATATCAGCCATAAAAAGAGGAACAGAGATAGGCAGGACCACACAGGGCCTTTAGTGCCATGCCTAGAGTTGGCATGGATGTAATAGAGAGCTATTACAGTGTCTTAAGCAGGCAGCAGCAGGATCGGATCAGTGGGGTCCCTGCAACAGCCAGCACAAAGGCCAGCAGGACAACTGTTGCCGCAGCGTTTGTACACTTGGCAAAGCTGGACTGATTCTTCCAGCTCCTCTGGCTCAGTCCCTGCCCAAACCCGCTGCACATCTCCCCATCCCTAGGGCCATCGGCTTCCCCTGTGGTATCCTCTTCTTCGTCCTCACCAAGCAGGAAGTGGACAAGGACCGTTTGAAGCAGATGAAGGCTCGGCAGAACATGCGGGTTTCCAACACGGGCGAGTATGAGAGCCAGAGATTCAGGGTTTCCTCCCAACAAGCCCAGTTCCCTGAAGCTGGGTCTGGTGTACAGAACTGAGTGAGGATCACTGCAACCTTGCACTAGACTGTTGACTGGAGTTCTGTGTGGCTAATTGTGGTCATTTCCCGAGGCCCACCAGAGGGCGCATGATGCTCAAGCTGCTGCCAGCACCTGCCTCTTCCACACAGAAGAGCCAGCCAAAGGCAAATAAAGTTATTAAGTACTGGTGTGGAAAGGAAGCAGGACTGAATTTGTAAGCCCCAGGGAGGGGAGGGGCAGAGTGGGGCTGGCTGCTCATCCCTGTTCTCTCAAAGACCTGTGTTCCCAGCTGGGAGGTGAAATAGCCAGACTTAAGTGCAGCAGGCATAGGTACAGGCCATGGAGACCCAAGCCTCAGAGCCACTGGCCAGGAAGGCAGGTTCAAATCAGTCAGGCACGGACATCTTTAATCTCAGCGCCCAGTTAGAAGAAGCAGGTGGATCTCTTGAGTATGAGGCCAGGGTGGGCTGCATAGTTCCAAGACAGCCAGAACAACAGAATAAAGAGACCTTGTCTCAAAAAAAAAAAAAAAAAAAAAAAAAACCAAGACAAAAATCAAAGGCCACATTCAGGGCACGGATGAAAAAGCATCCAAATATGTCAGCCACTCTGGTCTTCATTTTCTCATTTGTAAGAGAAACTAGTTTCCAAGAGAAATTCCAAACCCGTGGCCTAGTCCCTTTCCTGCCTGGAAAAAAAAAAAAGTTATATAAAGACACAGCTTCCTGGGGAAATAAAGCTAGGGAGCTTTTACAGAGGGTTCATGACACAGATGTGCAGATTTGAGCTCCTTCCCCCAGCCAGCTTTTGTCACATCAGCAGCCTGTCTCTCCCGTCACCAAGAACTGTTCCACGAAAATTTGCTTGGTTCCGTAGAACTGGCTGGAGACTCAGCCTGAGATACAAAGGAAGTGGACACTGGCCAAAGCCACCACCTTACAGTCAAGAAAGCCACAGCCACACAGGTTCTCAATGCCAAACACAAAACTTTATTACATTTCTAGTTGTGTCCCTTTGGGATATATTCAGAATCAAATACTGGACACAACAGCTCTCATTATGTCCTTGGGCTAGTAAGGTTCCCACCTCACCTAATAAGCTCACTGGCTTCTGTCTCCACTGTGGTCAGTACCAGCTGGAGGCGCTTGGATTCTACAGAAAGTGGTAGCTGGCTTGGAGAGGGGGTTCTAGTCTAAAACCTCCCAGCAGGAGTTCAGAACAGACTGAGCTGGTGTTAGAAGGGCACCAGAGTGGGCTTTAGTTTCTCAGACCAGAGAAGGAACCCAAGGCACTTTCCATGTCCCCACCCGTCTCTTCTCCTAGACTCCTCCCAGCCACTCAGGATCCTACAAAGCACCTCACTTGCTGACCTTCGCCTCCCACCGTCTTCTGAGTGTCTCTGAGCAGAGTGCCAGCCAGGTGGATGCCGTTCTCAGCCCCCATACTGAATAAACTTGGCTCACTGTCTTCCCCTAACCCAGATAAATAATCTATACATGTTACTGGAGGATGGGGTTGGAGCAGGGAAACTGCAGGGCACAGATCTCCCCTAGCTTCCAGAGCTAAGAGACGCCAAGCCTAAAGAGTTCAGACAGAGTAAGTGGCCCATGAGTAATGGAGCTGGGAGCAAAGCATCTGGCTTTATTGGATCCAGGAGGGGAACAGCTCCAGCTCCCTAGCCTAGAACCTGTGGCCAAGGTGGGATGTGAGCCTCTTCACCTTGAAGCTCCTGTGTTCACAGGCTTCCCACTCTCCCCACCACACACTGAAAGTTTGGTGTATGCTCATTGTGGGTCAGGGGAAGAGATACAACTTCAATCTGGTCCTTACTAAGTCCACCAAGGACAAGAGTTGCAGTAACTCCAGAACCCTTGGTTCTCACATAATACAGCCAGAGGCCCTCCCATCCCCAGGACAGAGAGGAAACTGGGCAGATTACTTGAGGGGAGAAGGGACCTGGGCCTAGCCCAATAGGAAAGGGTGAGTCCCAGGCCAGTGAAGGGGCTAGCTCTCAGTCTCGACTCCCCACCAGCTGGAGCACGAAAGTGAAGATGTAGACTATATCAGTGTAGATCTGCAGGGCACCTGTGATGTAGTCCTCTGGGCTGATGGTGTGCTTCCGGTTCCCCAGGACCAGCTGTGTATCGTAAGCCAGGAACTGCAGGAAAAGCAGACATGAGTGCCCAGGACCTCAGAGAGCGGAGTTCATCTCTGGTCAGCAGAGTGTCCTCGAGCTGAGCTGTCCATCCTGCTTGCTAAGGGACTCACTAAGAAGTTGTGAGACACAGCCTCTGCCCTTGAGCTGTTCACTTCTCTCTAAGAAGGCTGACACACTGTCGTTACACAGCGGGGAGTGTGAACAAAAGACAACAGAGATGCCAGGAACTTCTAGAAGCTCTAAATAGGAAAGAACAGTTGTCCAGGGCCCCGCCCCACCTTCCAAGCTGCCTAAATTCCATCTCTACCCTTCCAGCTTCCCCTCCCAGAACAGGGACCAAACTTACCAGAGTGAAGCAGATGGCCCCCAGAGCGGCATAGACCATGTGGAGCCAGTAAATCTGTGGAATAACACAGTACAGGCATTAGGAAGCCAAGCTAAGCACAAGAGAAGCAGGCCCCCAAGACCCAGCTGACCCCGGAACTCGAGCAGCTGAGCAGGGAGATCAGGGAAGCTACCACTCAGGGTCTCCTACCCTGCCTCTAGATCCTGGGAGAAACTGAGAATGTGATTTATTTGCCAGAGAGAGCAGAGGTTGTATCACGATATCCACATAAAACCAGCCACGGCACCTTTCAGCCCAACTGAAAGCTAGTCAGAGTACAGGAGTGTTTGAAAACAAGCAGCTGGGGCTGGAGAGATGGCTCAGTGGTTAAGAGCAGTGTCTGCTCTTACAAAGATCCTGAGTTCAATTCCCAGCAACCACATGGTGGCTCACAACCATCTGTAATGAGGTCTGGTGCCCTCTTCTGGCCTTCAGGCATACACACAGAAAGAATATTGTATACATAATGAATGAATGAATGAATGAATATTTAAAAAAAAAAACAGGCAGCTGAGTAGAGCGAGCCCAGGAGGGGCAGGCTCAGCAAAGCAGCTCACCGGCTCCTGCAATCTACTTTAGGGACAGCTTAGAGAGGCCCCTCAGCAAACTTGAGTTGCCTGCCACCCTGCTCAATACCACTGCCAAATGCCTGTGCATAGGCCAGGAGCAGCCATGGTGGGGCAGGTAGCACCCCCCATCCTGACCCTTCCCTTAAGCCCCATGCACTCCCTTTGACTGACTGGAAGCAGAGAAGGTATCAACCAGGGATCCCAAAGCCCCTTACATCCAGGCCTGACTTGGTCCTTTAGCTTTGCATTGCAGAACCTGGTCTCAGCTAACCTGCCATTTCCTGTAGAATTCAGTGGTGCTATCTAGGGCCCAAAGGGCTGTGGCTTACCATCTGCCTGAGAGAAAAACCCAAAAGGATGGTATTGTGTTGGTGCTGGCTCTAGCCAATGGCACTACAGGAAGTCCTTGGTTCACTGCCTGCCCTCATGGCAGGACACTCACATATTTGAATGACAGCACGATGCTAGTGACAATCCCAGTGACCATCAGCACAATCCCCAGGACACAGAAGAGGCCTGTACACGAGGTGAAGTCCACCTAGAAGAAAGGGGGGAGGAGGACCTGTCAGATGACTGCCATCCTCAGCATCCAAGTCGGGGAGTCAGCACTGCTCCTGGGGCAGGGCAGTGACCGTGACATGCTAAGGACATGTACAGGAGACAGCTTGCCAGGTCAGACATGAGAGCTCGGCATTAGACTAGGGAAACCCCCGGCCCACAGGTTGTGGGCCCTCCCAGGCCTGCCCAAGTGCCAAACCCAAAGGTGTGTGTGTAAAGGGCAGGGTGGCCAGGGAAGAGCTTTCTCCATCCTCACCTTAGTCTGGAAGCAGAAGATGGTGACAGAAATGGATACCACAGCAGTGATGATCATCGCTATGATGACGGCTCTGGTCTGGTACATACTGGGGAGAGGGAAGAGTTGAAAGGGCACAGACTGTGCCCACAGTCCATCCAACTCGCCACAATTCTCCCTTCCCAAGAGTATGGAGAAATGTCCTGAACATACCTGGAAATGGTGCCTGTCATAAAGCCCAAAGCCAGAGTCTGAGGGAAGGAGAGAAACAAAGCCAAGAGTTAAGTGTCAGGCTCTGAGGTCCCGCCCCAACACTGGCCACTATGGCCCTGCCAGAGCTGGGGATAGATGTGGCTGTGCTGGAAAGAACAGCCACAAAGGAAAACAAGGACAGGGCCGGGTAAAGGGATTAGACAACCAGGGACATCTTTCCACAAGGTGCCCCCAACTCCTCTCTGAGAGAGGCCTCCCCTCCCCTTCTAGACTCACAAATAGGGTCAGCAGGATGATGTTCCATGGGAACCGGCGCCTGGAGAGGAGACACCCTGGTTAACCTGCCTTGGGCCCATCAATCTTTCCCTTGGGGAGAGTACCAAGTGTCTACACAGGCTAACCTGGGACAGACCCCCTGTGGAGCCAGCAAAGCCTAGACTAGTTAGCAGCCTCTGTGACCGGGACAGTTCCTCAGCCTCTGCACCTCGAGTGCTTCCTGACAGAAGAACTTCCCCTTTTGTATTTTATTACGTGGGTGTGTACACACATGCATCACGGGACACATGTGGAGGAATCACTCCTTTGTGACCTGTGGGTCTTGGGTCTCGATCTCTGCTCTTCAGGCATGGTGGAAAGTACCTTTACCTATTGAGCCATTTGCCTCCTCCCTTTTTGTCTTTCTTGTTTGTTAAATGCTCAAAATGCTGTGTATCTTGTTTGTATGATTCTTACATCTCTTATGAGGATGACAGATAGCTAGGTAGGTGTCACGCACTGCTCTGACCGTGACCGCTTCCTCCTCATACCCAGGTCTCTTGCCACTGCATGAAGCCTTTTCCTCTCAAGATACTCTACACCTGTCCCAATCTCTGCCTCCTCTTGTCTGGGTCCCCAGCACTCACCTGGGTCCCTGGCAGCAGGCAAGGGTCAGGTAGGTGACGATGAAGACAGCACTGGGGGGAAGACATGGGACATAGCTCTAGGCCAAGCCACCCTGGGCCTGCTTCTAGCCCTCTATGGGCAGCTCTCAGCAGCCTAGGCTTCTTGACAAACTTTCTTGGTAGAAAGTAAGGGCAAGATTCTCAGCCAGGGCATCGAGAAGCCTGGAACAGGGTTTGGAGCAGAAGGAAGTGTAGGGTGATGATAGACACTGGGTAAGGGAGCCTGTGCCATGAACCCACATGTCACCACCACACATGGCTCTGGCCCTGGTCTAGCTTTCTGTGGTGTTACTCCTCTTGAGGTGACCCCCAGCCCCTGCCGCCTGGACACTGGCACCAGCTTCTGGGAAGGCCTCTCCTAGGGCATATTAACCCCTGCCCTGAACAGAGTTAGTCAGCCTCCTGCCCCCACTCCCCTCGCAGCAGCAACACCATCACCGTGCACTCACTAGGACACGTAGTACACAGCCACATTCCTCCTCACGAATGCACTGACCGGTTCCCTGTGAAACAGGACACCAAGAGGAAGTCATACCATGGATTGTCTGCCTCCAGCTGAGAGCCATCCCTCCATGGACAGCCTAGCAGGTAACCCAGGCTGGGAAAAGGAGAGACTCACACAAAGGTGAAGATAGCAATGATGGCCACCGTGATGAGCAGCTGAACGGAAATGATGGAGTAGACCTAGAACAGACAACCAGGGATATAACTCATCTCATACTGGCCTCTCCCTGGAGGATAATTAGTGTCAAGGCTCCTGCCCCCACCCACCAACCCACCCCTGTTCTGTAGGGCAGGATCTCTTTTTAGTTTGGAAGGCTCTGGCCGGGGAGAGGGCTCAGTGTTAAGAGCATATATTGTTCATGGATCTGAGTTCAGTTCCCAGCAACCACATCAGGCAGCTCACAACTACCTGTATCTCACAACTATCTGTATCTGATGCTCTCTTCTGGACTCCTTGGATACTACACACACACACACACACACACACACACACACACACACACAAACACATATACACCTTAATTAAAAATAAAATCTGTCTTGAAAAGATAAAAGAATAACTGTAATTTGGAAGACTCCACTTTTTGAGCCCTCAAAGATTCTTCCCTGACGGCAGACTGGCCTCTCCAGCTGTTTCTTGGCCCCTTTCCTCCTATCCAACATCTAGCTAGCTTTGCCTGCTCGGGTACTGAGAGTGGTTCTCTGTTCAAGGGCTGAAAGAAGGGATGCGTGGTGGCTTAGAGACAGCATGCTCATTCAGTTCCCAGCAGCTTGCTGTCTAATGGAACAGTGGGCAGAGAGGGGAGAGCAGAATACAAATAGACTTTCCCGGGTAGACTCCAGCATCCCACAGGGGATCATAAAGAGGGAGATCCTCTCTGAGGAGGGGTACAGAACTACAAGGAGGCAGGTAACTAAGGTGTTTATGTGGGAATGTGTGCCTGTGCCTAGTCCCCCCGCCCAAGCTCCAGCCCCATCTCACCTTTCGGATGAAGTTATGTCGGACTTTCCGGTCATCCCATTCTCCATGGCCAAAGTTGTCGCTTGCTGCTCTCTCCTCCCCACCGTAGTCATGGCCTGGGACCAGACACAGATCATGTCAAACCAACTGGGGACCTAGGGCAGGTAGCCTCCATCTCAAAGAACGTCTGGCCCTGTCTCAAACAAAGGCTCAGGTACCTCTGTTCAGAAGACACATTTGTAACTCACAGATTCCTTCATCAAGCTAGAGTTCTCTGAGCACCCGCAGAGTAACCCCAGCCGGGCTTAGGTGAGGAAGAGCTGTCCTGTCAGCAGGTATCTGCTGCAGGCTCTGTGCCCAGCCCCCATCATTGGGGGCGGGAAAGTGGCATCACCATCTAGGGAAGCAGCTGGCATCTAGGGAGAACTGGATGGCAGAGCAGTAGCCTTGGGGTAGAGAAAAGGAGGGGAGACGCACACAGACAGTGGGCACAGGAAGCAAGGTCTTGGTCTGTAGCAGGTTCACAGTGTACAGAGTGCATGCACCTGTCACCTGTAAATGGTAGCTTAAGGTCTGCCTCAGAACAAGTGTCCAGGTAGGAGCTGGCCACACAATGGCTCTGGGACACTGAGGCTACTGCAAGCCACCAACATTCCATGGATGCCTCTTTGGGAACTGCTTCCAAAATCTACCCAAAATGAGGTGGGGCACAGCTCATAGGCAGAATACATGCTTAGCCTGTAATGATCTGGAGTTCAATCTCCCAGACCAAAAAGAAATGCAAAATCCACCCCCACCCCAAAAAGAGGCTTACTATAGTCTAACCTCACCTTCACTGATCAACCATGACATTTTGGCTGTTGACAAAAATCAGACTGTATATAAAGGATGGAGATGTCAGCCCTAGGATATTAAAAAAAAAAAGTGCTTAGGGTTCCTAAGGAAGACATGGTACCCACACACAGTGGCAACAGCCTTGTTGAGAAACAGAGGTGGTTCCTTAGGCAACCACTTAGAAGCCATTAATTCGCCCAGCTATCTTCGCGGGGGTAAGTTCTGGTATATGTCTTATGGCCTCAGTGTCCTTACTGAATATGTAGGTCAGCAAGTGGCTGGAGGGAAGAACAGGAGGCCAAGGGGAAGGTGGGACAGGCAGAGGAAAGGGGTCTCAAAGGGGATGGTAGGAGGAAGGGCCCCAAGTCCATCTTGTCCCATCCACCCCCAGCTACCCTCCAGGACTTACCATAGTTCATGGGCATTGGATGGATGGGAGGCATCGGCTGTGGGTAGCCAGCAGGGTGACCGTAACCAGGTTGGGGGTAGGCGGGGTAGGCAGGGTATCCACCTGGCAGGACAGATGGCTGCCCGTAGCCCCCAGGAGGTGGAGGGCCAGGGTACAGGGGGTTGCGGTCCTCATAGGGAGGCGGGGCAGTGGGATTGGACATGGCCACTCAAGGGCTGAGGGGAAACCCCAGCTTCTGGGACCTGCAATAGGAAACAAGCAAGCAGTCATGAGTTCTTGGTCACGCCCTCCACCCTTGCTCCTTTACAGGCTGTGTCTCTAGGTCACACATGCCACTCACTGCCCACAGGCCACCCCCACTCCCCACTGGGCCAGCCCCTGGCTTTTATACTCTCACAGCAGCCTTTATCCGGGCCCTTCCCTGCCCCGCTTGTTCCCGGGCCACAGCGAAGTAGGAGTGGGGATTAGTCAGACACCCAGCGTCATTGCTGAGCATCAGAACCACAGATGAGAATGGCCCCATGGGGGAACTCCCTGTTCTCCTTTAAGGAAATCTTGCCGCGGTGGCTTGACAGCAGAACCAGGGAAGAAACCGAATGGGCCCTGGCAGAGCTTCCTGGTGAGTCACAGTGCTGACCAGCTGGGACCCTCTGGAGGGGTCAGCCCAGCCCCCACAGCAGCTGGCTGGGGCAGCAAGCTTGAGCGCCAGACACGGGGTGGAGCCAGGCTAGAAGCTGAGCAGGAAAGAGGAGGAAAACAAGCCTGCCACTGTGCCAGAACTGCCAGGCCGGAGGGAGGGTGGGGCAGGCAAGAGACAGGACTTTCAGGTTCCCGCCACAGAGGCATGTGGCAGCCTGTGCCTGCTGCTCCCTTCACTGGCCTGGTCTGGAGTAGACACTGCTCCAGAGCTCCCTGGAAAGGGTGTCTCTGGGCTCTTCCCTGCAGCAGTGGCAGGGTCAAGAAGAGCCATCTGAGGAGGGAGTGCTTCTGACAGGAGACTTCCAGTCAAGGAGCAGGGCACTCCAGATGCTATGCTTACTTCGGGTGAGCCTCAAGGCCTACCACAGTGGAGTGTCCCACTGTAGATGCACAGTTTAGGAACACACCCTGAACGGACACTTGGAGGTCACGCTCTTCACAGCCTGTGGGGCCTCTGGGATGGTAGAGATGAGGACACAGACAAGCTAAGGATGAGCTGTCCTTATTTCCGCCATCGGACCACCTGTTCCTGTGTGTGCCCCATGACAGAGTCACCCCTGCCTTACAGGGAAGACCCCCCAAAGTTCTGAGGGTGCTGCTGGAAGTGCAGCAGTCCCGGCTTCTCCTTTCAGGGCACCCAGTGCAGCTCAGAGATCAGATAAAGGGCCCTCACTTCATCTCTCAGGACAACAGAGTTATTCACAAGGGAATGTGGTCAGTATCAAGTAACAGGCCAGGTCTCCGAGCTGGTCACACTGGGGAAAGCTGTTCATCATCTCCCCAGAGCCAGAATGTGGAAGGCGGAGAGAAGAAAGCCCTTCTTGACAGAGGATGAGGAGGGAGCCAGGCAGTGAGCGGGGCAGAGCCCTGGGGAAATGGCTGCCGGGAGTGAAGAGTGAATTTAGGACCCAGCCATTAGTTTGGAGAGGTCCGAGGCTATGGAAGGATAGAATAATCACAAACAAGATAAAAGAAGCAGGGTCTTTCCTGTCCCATCCTCTGGAGCAAAAGGCTTCTTCCCCTAACCGCTACTCCCTCCCCTTCTAGGGTCCCCTCTGACTCCACAGAAGGGATGGCATCCTAGTGGAAGGAAGAGGACAAAGGTTACCTTTGGTGCAGATGTGTCTGTCATTTCATTCTGGCCCTCATCTCAATGACCCTGGTCTATCTGACATCCACCATTGGGGTGGTGCTACACGGCCCCAAGAGGCACTGCCATGAAAGGCCCTGTCGTCAGAGTCCCAACAGTGCCACCAAGCCAATATGTCACAATGACCTGGCCCTTCACAAGGTATATGTGAAATGGGGTGGTTCAGTGAGCTCCAAGACAGCTCTTGGAGCCCTGTCTGTGACCTTGGGAAAGAGACTATTCAGGGCTTGCCCTTTGTTGGGCAGACAGCTGCCCCTCCCACTTCCCAGAGCAAGGGGCTGCAGTGATCTGGGGGTGAAGTGTGACTCACTGCCTGGGACAGGGCTCCAGGGTCTAGAGTAGCTCAGCTGCTGACTCATGGTCTCCCTCCTGCCCTCCCTAGCCCTGCCCTGTGTGCTTGTGGTCAGAGGAATTTGCCAGTGGACGTGGCTGATCCGAGTATAATTAATTGTCTAAGTCCTTAGCTTCCTGCCCCTTTGAACTGGAGATGTTGCTATGCATCAGTACCCTCACCTGGAAAATGGGTTCAACACCTGTGCGGGTGCCTCCCAAGGAACTGTAAAAATGAAAAGAACTCTCAGAACAATGCCCAGCAAGGGCCCTCCTGGCTGTTTTCAGCTGCAACCTCACTAACGCCTTAAAGTAGCCCATTAGGTGAGCACTGTCATTACAAATAAAGACTCTGAAGCTTAGGAGAGTAAAGAGGGCTGACCAGGATAACCCACTGGGTACGAGGAAGTCAAGGCTTCCCCCAAGGCCAACTCTGGTGCCCTTCTGTTTGAGTCCCTTATTTGGAGAGTCTGTCTATCCCAACCCCTCCTCCAGCAGTGACAACAGCAGGCTTACACAGAAATGGATACCCAACCATTCACCTTCCCCACAGTGGGCTCCAATCTCAGTCATCAGCACAAGGGAGGAGACTCAAAATGTCAGAATCTAGGACACCCATCCACTTAGGACAAGCTGATCCTAGGCCACAACACAATCCTGGCTGTCTGACCTTGGGTGCAGGACCAGCCAGGAAGTTGCCAGCCTCCACCACACTCACCAGAGTCATGGCAAGGACAACACCTATCAGATCAGCAAGAACCTCTGACACCCAGAACCCCTAACTTGGCTTCTGTGCAGGCCCCAGCTCCTGCCC
This sequence comes from Arvicola amphibius, assembly GCF_903992535.2. Lineage (NCBI taxonomy): Eukaryota > Metazoa > Chordata > Mammalia > Rodentia > Cricetidae > Arvicola > Arvicola amphibius. Next base: position 117,110,382 of record NC_052054.1, on the reverse strand, counting down.
GGCTTCCATGAGGAGCCTACCACCAAAGCTTACACTAGGGCTGAGGTCTGAGCTAGTATCACCCTAGGGAAGTGGCCAGCCACTGTCCTCGCCAAACTGCAGCATGGGGACTAGAAAGGAACAAAAGGTGGGAGGACAAGGACAGAAGAGCCGAGGAGACCTCAGGTCTTCTGAGCTCATCCAGGGGCTGTGAGGGCTACAGAGACCCGCGAGCATTCGCCTAAGTTAGGCACCCAGCTTCTCTGCGAGCAAACACCAGCTTGTGATCCAAGGGTCCAGACTTTGTCCCATCCTGGCAGTTCTGTGTCTTAGCTCTCAGGAAAGTACCAGAGCTTCTCCCTGACTCAGTCGTCGTGGCTGCAGGAGTGTGTAGTGGGTTCCAACAGCAGGATTTGTTGGTGGCCAAGGTTTTCAATGTAGAATCTGGGGACGCTGTTCCCCGCTAGCCCCTGGGTTGTGTCAGGAGCCAACTCTGTACCTGGCCTACTGAGATCAGATTCTGGCTCTGGCTCTCCTGGGCCATATGAAATGTTAAAACTCTGGAATCTGCAGAAAGAAGGCTGAGCTGCTGGGGTACAGCACAGAGTGTGTGTCGGAGGGAAGGGCAAAGAGCAGCTGACTGGTCCAGGCAGCGTGCCCTCCTGGACGCCAGGAACTCATGCCCAGACCAGAATGGAAAGAATTGCTCAGCGAGCGTCTCAGGAAGCCCCACCCCCACCCCAGGTCTCCATGCCTAGCTTCTTCTCTCCTCCCCAAGAGAACACCTCCCACCCCAGCATAGAGCCACCGGGACACAGAAGAAAAGGAAGCAACCAAGAGCATCTAAACCCACCTTCAGGCTGGATTATGGGGAAAAGGAACCAAGAATCAATTTCATACTCTTAGGGGTACCCTGGCCTAGGGACTAAGAGGTGAAGTAGAGGGGTCCAAACATTGAAGTGTCAGCTGGAACCAGGAAATTTAAGTGCTCCAGCCCATGACAGGCCCTCTTGGCCAAGAATTTGGAACTTCTAAGGCCAGGTATGGATGGGGCTTCTTGCCTTTAATTCTATCAGAGGCAGGCTGGTTTCTAGAGTTCAAAGCCAGCCTGATCCACACAGCAAGTTCCAGGCCAGCCAGGAAATATTAGTGAGTTGCTATCTCAGGAAAAAAAAAAAAATTAAGTACTTTAGAACTTCCCTTTAGCTTGACCCAGCAGGAAAGCCACAGGAGCCAGAACAAGCCACCCTTCCCCAGTTCCCTCCTGACTTCCTGTTCACACTGCCCAACCCTGTCTTCCCTCCCAGGCTCCAGGCCACTCCCTAGGTCCCACCTCTAGAATTCCTCTGTCTGAGTCCTGGAAAGTAAGACTCTTTGCCACCCTCCTCTTACGTCATAGGATTGTAATCTCAGAGATCCCAGCTACGTCACCAGTCAGAGTGGCCTGGGTACACAGATAAGGAAAGGGGACCAGGCGAAGTGGCTCAGCACTTGGGAGACAGGCAAATCTCTGAGTTCAAGGTCAGCCTGGTCTACAGAGGGAGTACCAGGGACAGTTAGAGATATATAGTGAGAAACAAAACAAAAAAAAGAGGACGCCATTAACAGGGCTGCTGCCATTTCTAACACAATGGCCCTACCTACCCCATTTGTGTCTCTTCTGTCTCCAGGTTGAGGTGGGAGGTAAGCAGAAGAATAGGACTATTAAACAGACCACAGTGGAAAATCACAGAGGCATGGGGAAGGAAAAGAACCACCTAAGAGTAGTAAGGTCAGTACTTACTAAGCAACTAAGCCAGATGCAACTAAGGTACCTCTTGATGCTCACAAAAGATCACTGCCAGCCGGGTAGTGGCGCATGCCTTTAATCCCAGCACTCGGGAGGCAGAGACAGGTGGATCTCTGAGTTTGGGGCTAGCCTGCTGTACAAGAGCTAGTTCCAGGACAGGCTCCAAAGCTACAGAGAAACCTCATCTTGAACCCCACCCCACCCCCCAAAAAAATCACTCTGCCAATAAAAAAAAAATGCTAAATTTGCAAGCCAGGAATGGTGGCACACACCTGTAATGCCCACTCAGGAATCTAAAGCAGCATTGTTTCAAGTTCAAAGCCAGCCTAAGCTGGCAAGACCCTATCTCAAAAAAAAAAAAAAAAAAAACGCGAAATTTGCAGGGTGTGGGGAGTGGTGTTAGAATCTAAAGGCCCAAGAAAGGCAAACGGCAGAGATGATTCGAACTTCTTGTCTGATTTGGGGTGCTTTTACAACTGCTGGGGAAGACATCTGAGGCTCCCTCAGCTGGTGGGGTGCACAGGGCTGAGGGTGAGGTAGTGAAGATCAGCAGAGCTGAGTGCCCAGTGAATATGGATTCCTTCCCATCTTTGCCTAAGTCTCCATGCTAGGAACAGGGTTGGCACTGACTCCATTACATGAGTTGGGTAGGTCACTTCCCACTTCGAGACTCCATTTTTACATCTGTTAGATGGATATTATCCTGGGCTGAAAAATCAAAACCCACTTCAGTCCTGCCAGTTAAATTCTGTATAAACAGGCTAACAGAACAGGAAGTTTCAGGGCAGAATAGCATACCCCTGCCCCAGGAATCTACATACTGGATGCCCCTAGAAATGTATGAGACCTGTACATAGCACGGTCTAGGCCATTAACTCACTCGCTCCTAAATTGCTCCCATAAGGCCCTCCCTCTTCACAACCTGCGTAATGCTGACCCAGGCCACCTGTTTATGACACAGAGACCCAACCCTAAGAAAAACCTGTCTCCCTCTCCCACCTCTTAAACCCCTATGCTCCCACCAGCCCGCTCCTGAGAACTGCACTAAGAACGAGGCAGGTCTAAGCAGATCAGCAGGTACAGGCACCTGCTGCACAGCCTGACCACCACGTGGTGAGAGGACCAAGTCCTGCAAGTGGTCCTCTCCACATGCAAGCACTCACTTCCACACACAAATAAGTATGCACAGCTTTTAAAAAGAACCACACATGAGCATGGGCAGAGTAGTGTACACCTGTAATCCTAGCACTAAGATCCCAAGTTCAAGACTAGGGCCACAGGAAGTACCCAAGGGTAGGGGGACCAGTTGTCAAGTAATCAGCAGAGTGCTAGGCTAGGGTCCTGGGACCTCCCTGGGGGGATTTTCTTCCATGGAGGAAATGTCTAGCCAGCACAGGACCAGGAAAGGAGCACCCCCCACACATCACCCCGTGTCATTCTACATAAGGAAACCTCGCCTTCCTCCCTAACTGATGCATTAAATCCACAACAAGTAGAGACCTGTGGACTTCTGCATCTTGCTCCTACTTCAAAACCAGTACCCACAGCTCAGGCTAGGGCTGGAAGGGTCAAGGTCAGCTCTTTAGCATTGCAAGAGAACCGAAGGTGAAAGAGAACCGAAGGTGGGCACTCTAAAGATGATGTCCGTCATCTCACTGTGGCTGCTTGAGACAGGGTCACACTCTGGAGCCCAGAGCCCGGCTTGAGGTCCTTCTTCTGCCTTAGTCATCTAAGCGCATCTATGCGGTGCGGGGCCTCAGTGCTGTTCCTGCTCTGCTCTGTGAACTGTGGCTTCAGCTGGCCTTGAGCCCACCGCTCTTGCTTGCGTCCCTTTCACAGAGGGTTCCACACATTCACTCCAGGGCTTCTGCTCTTTCTTAGCCTCGCCCCGCCTCCACGAGAGGTCTTGGGGTTGGAGGTGCTGTGCTGAAGATGGCTTCTAGCTGAGGTCCCCCATTCTTAAGAAGGCTGAGCCAAAGTGCCTATTACCCTAGCCCATGACATGCGCTTCTCCTAGTGCTTGCCAACTAACCTGTCATTACCTCTCTGATCTGCCCAGTTTTACAACAGCGGGCCTGAAGTCAGACAGGAAATCTGGGCCCTTGAAGCATTGGTCTCACTTCCTTTGAAACTGTGAACCAAGACCAGGTCGCCATGACTGGAGAGGTGAGGGAACAGCGTGTGGCGAGGAAGTACGGTGTCCTCTCATGGCAGACACTGCAGCCCAAAGAAGCAGCTGGCTTGCCCGGCAGGCCACCACTGGCCAGGCCAAAGGCACCGGCTTTGAAACCAAAGCTCAGCACTGAGATAAATATTTCAGAGTCCCAGAGAACCAGACACCTAACAGGCCTTCCATGACAGCTCTCCCCACTTAGCCTGTGTTGAGGGTACTGGGATTGACCCCCAGCCTCGTGGATACCATGCACAGGCCACAGTGGAGTGAGTGGCAGGGGAAGCCTTCCTTCCCTCTCTCTTGCTCTGGCTCACTCCCAGGACTTCCCCAACCCAATTTTCCAATTTCCCTCTTTTGTTTTTACTCAGACCTAAAGAGGTCATGAGAGTCAGGCATAACAGCTTTCACTTGTATTGCTCCAGCACTCAAGAATCTGAGGCAGGAGTACTGCAACAAGTTCAAGGCTACACTGGACTGAGTGAAACACACACACACACACACACACACACACAAAGTTCATGAGTGTCAAAGTACTTCCTGGGTGGCTCCTGAGCCACAGAACAAGAGAGCAGGGGCTGGGAGGTAGGGCATGTTTGGGTAGGGATGAACTCATCTCTAGACCTAAGGCTTGGCCCACTGGCTTCCACCCTAATCACTGTGCTAGGGCTCCCTCCTCCCACTCCCAACTGAGATCCTCATCACCTGTTGGTGCCCAGCCTGGCGGTGCCAGGATACACAGAAACAGCTCCAGGTGGGTGCCAGGCCCCGGGCTGGCTTCCGCCCTCTCTCTTCCCAGCTGAGGGCCATGATAGCCCCCATCTCACTCGCAGCACAGCCACTCTGGGGCCCCCGGAGTGGGGGACACGCCCTGCGACAGACAGGCCTGTCAGCCACTGAGGGGCACCCTGCAAGACGCTGGTCAGCACTCGGCTGCGCACCGCACGCGGCTGCGCTGTACGTTCGGGCCATATGTCCCCCAGGCGCACAGGGAAAGCGAACTCGCAATGACAGAACGAAAAGAACCCACTCTGGCTCGGGCTCACGACCGGAGCGGGCAGGCCGGCCGCGCGTGCCAGAAAAGTTTGGGCGCCCCGGCGTAGCGTCGCCCCAGTCCGCTTCCAGTCCCTGCCGGTCCCGGGTCCCCACCTCTGCCGGCCGCAGTCCCCTGACTTGCCTTCGCTGTTCGGAACCGCGAGATCCGCCTGGGCCCCGGAGGCTGAGAGGACTGGGCTGAGCCAGGCAGCACTAGGACTCCGTGCCCCGCCCCGCCTCCCTCGGCCGCCCAGTGGGGAGGAGCCGCCCTACCCAGAGGCCGAGGGAGCCCGGGGGTCCGCCCCCCGACCCCAGCCGCCAGCCAGGTGTGGGTGGTTCCCATTTACTGGAAACGACGCCGGCTCGCGGCTGAGGACAAAACCCAAACTCACTGGAAGAAAATAACTTCTTTCCACCAATTTCAGACCCCACCCCAGGAGGAAGAGCGAGTTAAGCGTCGTCGCCAGCGTCTGTATACCAGCGCGGAGCTCTAGGGGCTTTAGAGCGAGTCTTTAAAAAGTATTGCTTTTTTTTGGTTTGGTTTGTTTTTGTTTTAATTCTGGGAGAAAGGGCGATCTAGCTAAGTACCTCAGGCTGGCCTCCAGCGCTTTGTCACCCTGCTTCAGCCCGGGTGTTGCAATTACTCACCCTGATTTCGCTTAGTGTGTGTGTGTGGGGGGGGGGGGGGTTGTTTGTGTTTTGTTTTATTTTTTGTCACTAACTGGTACTTCAGCACAACTTTAGGGCCAGGGGCATAGCTGACAAGGGTTTCATCCCCAGCATAGCAAAAACAAAGAACAGCTTCTCGGGGCGGTGGTGGCACAGGACTTTAATCCCAGCACTCGGATGGCAGTGACAGGAAGATTTCTGTGAGTTCAAGGCCAGCCTGGTCTACAGAGTGAGTTCCAGGACTGGCTCCATAGCTACTGGGAAAATCTGTCTTGAAAAACTCAAAACAAAACAAAAAGAATAGTTTCAGTGATGCATAATATTGTATCACACAGCTGTGCTATGTTTACAACAATTTTATCCTACACGAGCATTTTTGATCATAGAAAATCTGTAATAATTATCTGACAATTATGTGCTTTTAAGCTAAATTCCTTTTCAGGTTTGAAACTTTAAATACACAAACAGACATGAGACTCAAAAGCTCTGCTTGGAATCAGTCATGTGTCACTTAATGACAGACAGTTTAGGTTAGGGAATTTCGTTATTGTGCAATTCTCGTGAGGTATTTACTCTAACAGATCACTGTGTCACTGGGAATAAAAAGTCTGCAGTTTAGGATGCAAGAAGCCCTGGGTTCCACCCCACCTCTGCAAAACAGTGTGGAGTAGGGTAAGCCTGTAATATCAGATATTTTGGGAATGTCAACACTAAAATAACTATTACCTCAAAGGGGTTAAGAGGAGCCAAATATGTGACCATGGTCAAGCAACACAGATTTAGAATATCAAAATTCCGTGTTCCAAAGAAAGGAAGAAAAACAAAAGAAAAAAAAAGTAAGAAAAAAAAAGAAGAAAAAAAGAAAAGAAAAGAAAAAAAAGAAAAAAAAATTCCGTGTTCCAACATGGTAATAGTCTGATGAAGTTTTTTGTGGGGAGGGTTGATTTTTGTTCTGAGAGTCTCACCACGTAACTCTGGTAGGCTTGGAATGCAATCTGTAGAACTCATATAGACCCGCCTGCATCTGCCTCTTGAGTGCTGGGAATAACAGTTTATCACACAAAACTTGATGGTGTCTTTATACTGGTAGAATGCAAAAAAGTTCCAAGTTAAGGCACTTTTCAAATGCATTGTCGGAAAAAGTAAGTAGGCAGTTATGGCAAAATGTAGACACCTCAGCTGTCTATAGGCCTCCGAGCCTATCTGATGACACTCAGCCTTTGAGTTGGTAGGAAGGTTTATTGTTAGATCAGACACAGAGATAGCAAGGGATGGGCTACTTAGGGGGCTGAAGATAAAACAAGAGAAATTGTAATTAGGCTCTGGGCTGGCAGCGTTCCAGCCTCTACACGGTCTTGAAGTTCTAGTCAGTTAATTAGCCTGCTCAAAGGTCTGGTGAACGTGGAATTTCTTTCTAGGAACTTTCATTCCGGAGAAGGGGAAGCAGAAGGATTAGGATTATCTCAGCAGCACAGCAAGTCCGAGGCCAGCCTGGGCTATAAAGTCCCCCACCTTTAAAAAACAATGATTTTCTGGGCCCACACCATATATCCAGTCCCTGTTAGACCTTATTTCGTGGTGCATGGCTGCACTTCAGAAAGGGGTGAAGTCGTTTTGTTTTGTTTCTCTTGGTTTTTCGAGACAATGTTTCTCTGTGTAACAGCTGTGACTGTCCTAGAACTCACTTTGTAGACCAGGCTAGCTTCGAACTCCCAGAGATCCACCTGCCTCTTCCTCCCGAGTGCTGGAATAAAGGTGTGCGCCTCCACCGCAGGGTTAAGGGTGTGAAGTCTTAGTCTCACAAGGTAGTTACTTTTTGAGTGCTAGGTTGGGGGTTTAGCTCCTCCAGTCCCACCCCTAGCACTCACGAAAAGGTGAGACTCGGTCTTAAGGGAAAACAAAACAAAACAAAAAACACTACGGGGGGAGGGGCTTGTCACCAAGCCTGACTACCTGAACCCATTTATAGGAAGAAGAACAGACTGCAAGTTGGTCTTTGGCAACAAATCAATTAATTAATGTGATTTGAAGAGGGTTTCAAGTTCACTTAGCCAGGTGTGGCGCTGTACGCCTTTAATTCCAAGCATTCAGGACACAGAGCAAATAGTGGGCCAGCCAGAGCTACCCTATCTCAACAAAAGAAAACCAAACCAAACCAAACCGTTCAGTAGCATTCCATTCCAGGAGCTGCTACCTGATTTGTGTGGCTCCAAAGTCCACTTCCTGCTAGCACAAAGGCTGCTGGGTAGGAGAGCACGTATGTTTAAAGTGCTTATCTTGTGCTAATAGCTGCTCATTAACTCACCTCTAAGTGTTTTTCACAGCTTGTTGACACTTTCCCCTTTTGATTTTCTTTGTTTTGTTTTGTTTTTTCGAGACAGGACCTTTCTGTACAACTCTGGCTGTCCTGGAACTCGCTCTGCAGACCAGGCTGGCCTCAAACTCACAGAGATCCACCTGCCTCTGCCTCCCGAGTACTGGGTTAAAGGTGCATACCACCACTGCCTAATTCAACTGAAATCTTTAAGTTGCTTTTAATTACATCTGTTTGTGTGTATTGTGCATGTGTGCGGGTGACTGCTTGACACATGCCGCCTCCACTGGCTTCCAGGATTCACGGTCCTCCTGCCTCCCGAGTACTGAGTGCTGGGATTCCAGGTATGAGCCGCCGCCTCAGACTCACGGTGCCTCCCGAGTACTGAGTGCTGGGATTCCAGGTATGAGCCGCCGCCTCAGACTCACGGACAAGGGTCACAGTGAAAAGCACAGCTAGACACCAAGTGAGGTAGAGGCTGAACCCCAGAGTAGCTCCTGAGCCCAGCACTAGGCATCTCTACTCAATGATTGTGTCTCCCGCACACACCACCCTTGCCCAGAGCAACATTTAGGCAAGAGCTTGTCGAATAGGCTAGGCTGCAGAGCCGCTAGTCCCAAGGACCTGTCTCCACCTCCCCAGCACTGGGGTTAAACCCAGACCCTCGTGCTTGCGAAGCAAATACTGTACCAGCCGTGCCATCTTCCCACCGCTGGAGTCAACTTTAAAAACCCATCTGAGGTTTTTGTTTTTTTTCCTGCACAGGCCTGAGAGCTGAGCTTAGATCAGCAGCTCCCATGAAAGTCAGCTGTGGTGCTGCATGCCTATAAATCCATGGCTGGTCATGTATGTGGAGACGGGCCAAAACAATGAAACCGGTCTCCAAAAAGGTGTGTGTGTGTGTGTGTGTGTGTGTGTGTGTGTGTGTATGTCTGTCTGGGGGGGAGTAGCAGAGGAAGACACTGGACATAAACCCAGAGCTAAGTGCACCTCACCCCAACACACACATGCATATGCCACACAATAAAATACATTTAACGAACACACACCACTCACACATGCAGTATGCATATTATTTGTATAGCGAGGTATAATTTAGATGGAAATTATATATAGGAAATTATATAGGAGGACTGGTCTAGTTTCACTAACAACCCCAACCCTTCGGTGTACCCCAAGTTCCCATTGCCTGTAGACCTCTTTTCAGGAAGTCTCTCCTAAAAAGAACTTACCAGAAAAAGCACAGTTCTTTTGCTTAGTTTTAGTCTTTCTTTGCTGCAGGGATAGGATCCTACTGAAAGACCCCCAGTGTGGGGAGACTCTCACTCAAGTCTCGGGATAACACCCCCCCCAGTAACTCACGAGAGACCGTCCTTGCTGCAATCACACGAGGTTTCTTCGGCAAGACAGGAACCAGTGCACTGGGGTCGAGACTCATAACCCACACAGGGTAGGAGTTCGACCCTGAGTAACTGGGAGAAGGGGTTTTTAAGAAGGGAAGAAACCACAGCCCAATAATCCGAAGGGGGTAGGGAGGGCGTCATAGAAAATTCAGAAAATACCAGTGATGGTCACAAGGGGGTAACTCCCTGTTTCTCAAGATTATTCTCAAGATTACAATCTAACTTTATTTTTCAGCTAGTTCCTGAAACAGTCACTGAACCGGCTAATCCTAGATTTCTGATTCTTCCCTCCCCCGCTTAGATTTTTGGCTCTATTTTTTCCTGCGAGGGGGTCTGATTTATCCATGGCTTTCACTGTGTGAACTTTGCAGCCTGAAAGGTTTGGCAGGCTGTGTGTGTATGTGTGTGCATGTGTGTGCGCGTGCATGTGTGTACGTGTGTGCGCACGTGTATATATGCCTCCGCATAAGGAAACTAGTGGGGCTTTTGCTGTGCCCTGGGGCAAGACTGCAGGGCTGCAGGCTTTGGAAAAGCAAGACTCTTGGTTAAAATCCATTGTTGGAGAACTAGGTAGGTGACCCACATCAGTGACCCCAGCAGACAGAGGTAGAAAAGTCTGGGAGTTCAAGGTCACCCTACACGACAAAGCCAGTTACAGCTAGACTAGGCTACCTATCAAACTATCTCAAAACAAAATTATAAAAACCAAACAAACAAACAGACAAACTCAAAATAACAAATAATTCCATTTTGTGTAAGTATGCCTCCATTGTCCCAAGCAACATTTTGGAATACTTACCCTAAAAATAGTATTCATTGTTTATCTGAAATTGCAGCTCACCCCGAGTCTGGCATTTCTCTGGCAACCCTACAATCCTACTGGAACAGAAAGTCAGGAAGGGGCGGAGAGAGAAAGATAGCAGGCTGAAGTTTATTTCCTGAATGGGGGAAGCCAAAAGGTTGCTTGGGAGGGAAGAGCCCAGGGAGCCGGGAGGGAGGGAGGGTCCACAGCTTTCTCTGGGACTCTGCCCCCTCCAGTCTGGCTTCAGGCTTCAAAATTCCTTCCACAGCTTTGTGGTTATCTAGGCAGCTTTCACTGAGTTTACCACCCCTGTAAGATTTTTGATATTCATATCTACTTCCTCAAAGAAGATGCTTTGTAGTTATGGGATGGGGAAAACCTTCCACTTTCTCCCCAACTAGAGACAAATTTCACTTCTCTACCCTGCCTGGCCCATCACCTGGGGGGCGGAGAATGCCCTGCAGCTCTTAGGTGGGGTGGGGAGGGCCACAAGCCTGAATGATACAAGGGTGGGGGGGAAGAGGAGAAATGGGGCGGGGGGGGGGGGGACTCTGAGGGTCTTCCTCCTACAAATTAGCCTTGTGTTTTACTTCACACACAAAAATACCTTTGATTCTGGCAGAGGCAGATCTCTGAGTTTAAAGCCAACTTGGTCTACAAAGCAAGTTCTAGGACATGCAGGGCTGCACAGAGAAACCCTGTGGGGGAGGTGAGGAAAAAGAAAAAGACGTTTACTGAATTATATGTTCCAGGCATTGTTTCTGGGTTTGAACATCAGGTGGCAATTAGGTGAAAATGTGCATCCTAGCAAGGAAACAACAGGCATCAGATGTCAAAACTGATTTGTGGAGATCGCTCCGTGTTGAACAGAAAAGGGGAAAAACTCTGTTAATAAAATACTGAGCTTTGCTGGGTATGGTGGTGCATCATGCCTTTAATCCTGTACTCAGGAAGCAGCAGAGACAGGGGGAGCTCTATCAGTTCAAGGCCAGCCTAGTCTATGTTACAGGTTACAGGTTAGCCAAGGCTACATGTTGAGACCTTGTCTCAAAAAAAAAAAAAATAAATAAAAATTTCATTGAATTTAAAATTTAAGATGCATTGATTGTAAGTTAGAAATTAACATTGAATACATAATTAATGTTATATAATAATGTTAATAATAATTAACATTTTTGTATGCTTGGGAGGCAGAGACAGCCCAAGGCCAAGCTGGTCTACAGGTTTAATTCCAGGCCAGTCAGATCTACAAAACAAAGAGACCCTGTCTCCAAAAACAACAACCACAAAAAAACTAACATTTTTGTTAATAAACTTTACTTAACATTTTTTAACAAAATAGTAGACTGTACATACTGACAGTCCTAGGGGTTGCTGAGGCAGGAGGATCAAAAGTTCAAAGTCAGCCTGCGTCTCTGAGACTCTGAAGAAGGGAAGCGTGGGGAAGGTGGCTCTGTTGGTTGCCTAGTCGTCCTTGGCTACTTAGCGAGATGTAGTGTAGGTTACCCGGAACCCTGTCTCAAAAGAGAAGTGGGGGAGGGAGGGAAGAAGAAAAGAGAGGAGCAAGAGGGAGGGTGAGAGCAGGGACTGGGAAGACTGGAGAGTTTCCTCCCAGGCCAGCCTGCATGGCTGTTATCCCTGGCTCCCCTTCCCCTACAGATGCATCTTACCTTCTGCTTTTGCCACCTCTGGTTACTTGAAGCCTTGGGTGATTCCATTTATACAACAGACTTTACGAACAGTCCTGTGGTGCTGTATAACCCAGACCCGACTGGAAGTGGAAGTGAGTTACAGAATGAGGAAGCTGGGACCTGTTTGGTCAGGGCGAGAGCACCCCATGCATCTCCTCTGCACATAGAATTCATCTGTGGTGCTTGTGGAAAAAAGCCCAGATACCCCGGAGGTTATTTCCCTCCAGACCCGGAAGCCAGCTGTAAGCTGAGGCCCCAGGGAGAGTGTCTCTAACAACTTCAAATTCAAATCACTCATGGCTGTGGGACCCTGGAGATAGTCTTAACAACTCTGTGCCTTGATGCTTTGTCTGTACAAAGGAAGGTAATAATAGAATATGTTCGTAAGGATTAAAAGCAGTAGTTGCCAGTACTTGGGGCAAAGCTAAAAAAACCTGGGGTTGGAGAGATGGGTCAGAGGTTAAGAGCACTGGCTGCTCTTCCAGTTCTGAGTTCTGAGTTCCCAGCAACTACATGGAGGCTCACAACAATCTATAGCGCCCTCTTCTGGTGTGTAGTCATGTATACATAATGAAAAAAAATCTTTTAAAAAAACGTGCATACCGGGTTGGAGAGATGACTCAGTGGTTAAGAACATTGCCTGCTCTTCCAAAGGTCCTGAGTTCAATTCCCAGCAACCACATGGTGGCTCACAACCATCTGTAATGAGTTCTGGTGCCCTCTTCTGGCCTGCAGACATACACACAGACAGAATATTGTATACATAATAAATAAATAAATAAATATTTAAAAAAGTGCATACCGCCCGGTGGTGGCGCACGCCTATAATCCCAGCACTCAGGAGGCAGAGGCAGGTGGATCCCTGTGAGTTTGAGGCCAGCCTGGTCTACAAGAGCTAGTTCCAGGACAGGCTCCAAAGCTATAGAGAAACCCTGTCTCGAAAAACAAAAACCACAAACAAATAAAAAATGTGCATACTCACTAACTGGAAATTTATTGTATTTTGAATAAATTCACTTTTAAAAAGTTGAGAAAGACCACGTTACAGGTCGGGAGCCAGAAGCCCAGTGACTCAGAGATGAATTGAACTCAGCCTGGTGTTTCAGTAATGAAGAGGACCCGTTGGGATGAATTTGTCCAGGCCAGGATTCTCAGCAGAGCCAGGACCACACTGACCCTTATACCCTGCCCAATGCCACCTTGTACCTTGGCCTCTTGAGCCATCTGGCCTATTTGGACAGTTTACTATCTGGTTTCCCCACCCACCATATACCCCTCTCCCTGCCCCTATGCTGTGGATGGACTTCTCTCCCTCCTACTTCTCCCCCACTTCCCTCCCACATTCTTCTTGTATTTCTAAGAAATTTGCTCTCCACGAAGATCCAACATTCGCTTGCTTCTCATCCCCAGCCTGGTGGGTGGGTAGCTACCAGACCTGCTCCGTGTCCCAAGTGTCCCCGTCATCTCCCAGCCCTCCAGCCCTTTTTAAGTACCTGGAGGGACAGCCGTGGGTGCTGGGAACTGAACTCTTATATTTTTGGTTGTAAGCCTAGCCTTTAATGGCTGAGCCATTCCTCAAGGCCAGAACTAGCTCTTGTAGACCAGGGTGGCCTCGAACTCACAGAGATCCACCTGCCTCTGCCTCCCAAGTGCTGAGATTAAAGGCGTGCGCCACCACTGCCCAGTTTGCCTCTGACAATTCTGTGACCACATAAGAATGCATTGATCTTAGCACATTTCCCCCCAGTTCTGGGGACTGAAGCTGGGGATTAAAGCCAGGCTAGGCAAGTGCTCTACTGTGCAGCTATACCATGACCCCAGCACCTCTTCCTTGTCCTTCAAAAAAATCATTTGATCTGTAATTAGATAAAAATAGAGCAAAAATTGGCTTTATACTAACATCACTCCAAGTCTCGGTAGTCATAAGCGGTTAGTAGCTACCATACAGAACAGCTCTGGGGGCTGGAGTTTGTCTTTGGCCTCACTCCAAGGTACCTAGCCAAAGAAAGACCTGAACCAATAGATTTTAGTTTTTGAGACAGAGTCTCTTGCAGCCCAGGCTGGCCTTGAACACACTATAGCCTAAACTAGCCTTGAGTTCTTCGTCCTCCTTTTGTCACCCCCACACATCTAGGTAAGAGAAAGGCGCTGTCAAATCCCAGGCATGACCACTAGATGGCGTGGTCTGGCTAGCAATACTGGACAAGAAGTAGACTCCCACAACTTTGCAGAAACACGAGTGGAAGAACATTAACTCAGTGCTTTTGACGCTGTGTCCAGCATCAGTGAGGGAATCCCAGCCAGAATTAACAAATATAATAAAGCAGACTAAGTAAAGTGGGAATATATCTCATTGTAACTTCGTTTCTAGTTTATTTATCCTGTATGTCTAGTATGTGGATCTGAGCGTAAAATGTAATTTTTTCCCCTTCAATGCATACCTTGTCAGCACGTCATATTGGGAAAAGGTACATATTAAAAAGCTACAAGGGGGGTGGGGGGGCTGGAGAGATGGCTCAGAGGTTAAAAGCATTGCCTGCTCTTCCAAAGGTTCTGAGTTCAAGTTCCAGCAACCACATGGTGGCTCACAACCATCTGTAATGGGGTCTGGTGCCCTCTTCTGGCCTGCAGACATACACACAGACAGAATATTGTATACATAATAAATAAATAAATAAAATAAAAAGCTACAAGGGGCTTGCTACCAGCCTCAACCAAGGTTCGATCCCAAGAACCACATACTGGAAGAAGGGAACTGGCTTACATACACTGTCCTCTGACCTCTGTGGGAGAACTGGTCTCACACTCAAGCACACACACACTAAATAGGTTCTCTCTCTTTTTTTATTAGTTCTTTGAGAATTTCATAGAATTTTTTTGATCATTTTTATCCATCCCAGTTCTCTCAGATTCATCCCCACTTCCCTACCTAGCCAACTTGGTTTTCTCTTTTTTAAAAAATCTGTTTGTTTGTTTATTATGCAGTGTACCACCTTCATGCATGTTTGCAGGCCAGAAGAGGGCACCAGATCCCATTACAGATGGTTGCTGGGACTTGAACTCAGGACCTTTGGAAGAGCAAGCAGTCAGTGCTCTTAACCTCTGAGCCATCTCTCCAGCCCCTCCCTTTAACCCATCATTCTCTTAGATGCACGGCCATCCACTGGACTGTGGCCAGTCTACCAGGAGCTACACTATGAGAGAACATGGACTGTCTCTCTCTCAGCTGCCAGTAACTACACAGCTAGGGTGGGACTGCATGCCCACCTCCCCTCTCCAGGCTGAAATTAGTTAATTTTTAGTTAAATCTATTGGGACGAGAGGGGAGGAGGATAGCCTATAAAATATATGTTATTAAGATCCCATGGCCAAAAAGGTAGAAAATCACTACAAGCTGTTAGTTGCAGAGGAGGCAATGAAGCTAGGTGACGGGCACATGAAAGCCTGTTCAGTTTCTTCCCTGCTTGTTCTGTTGTTTGTTAATGACCAAAGCAACCTGGGGAGGAAAGGAACATGAAGGCAGGAACCTGGCTAGGAACTGGAGCAGAGGCCAGGGAAGAATTCTGCTCACTTTACCAGCTCTGCTCAGAAAGATCAAGGCTCAGAAAAGTCAGCCACCTGACTTATACACTCCAGGCCCACCTGCCTAGGGATGGCACTGCCCACAGTGGGCTCGGCCCTTCTACATTAATTAGCAATCAAGAAAATGCCCCTCAGAGATGCCCATAGGATGGGCATCGGATGGAAGCAATTCCGCAACTGAGGTTTCTTCTTCCTAGATGTGTCGAGTTGACAATATTAGCTCATTATTTCCTCTTCCTCTTTCTCTTCCTCTTCCTCTTCCTCTTCTTCTTCTTCTTCTTCTTCTTCTTCTTCTTCTTCTTCTGTGTTTGTGTTATTTTGAGATGTGATCTCACTGAATTACCCAGAATGGCCTTGAACTCATCTATAGGCCACATGGACCTTGAACATGCAGTCCTCCTCCCTCAGCTTCCCCAGAAGCTGGGTTCGTAGGTCTTTGTCACCAGTCATGGCTTTTTACTGTTTTAGCTGCTTTAAATTCTGGAGGTTATGGGATGGGGGAGTCAACATACTAGCAGGACACAACACTGCACACACAACACAGCGCTGCACACACAACACTAGCGGGCACAGCGCTGCACACACAACATGGGAATCTAGGGTAGAATGATTGCCGGAAGTGTGAAACAAGTTCTCCACTGGGAATGGGCATACACACCTTAATCTCAGTGCTAAGGATGCAGAGGCCAGTGAATCTCTGTAAACTGAAAATCAGTTTGATCTACAAATCAGGTTCTAGGTCAGTCAGGGCCACCTTAGTGAGCCCTGGCTTTAGAGAGGAAAAACCTCTCTAAACGAAAACGTTAGTTTGAAAAGAAACAGAAGGAAAATGGACATACGCTAAGAGAAGGGACGCTTGCTAAGAGAGGGAGCTCATCTAGATGGGCTTCTCAGGGAAAACTTCTATGACAGTATAGCATATAAGGGTAACCTGAGACTGGAGAAGAAGTGGGGGTGGGGTGGGGTGACCTCTGTGTTCACACTTGAACAAAAGTGAGCATGTGGTCCCCATTCTTGAAGGTGATAGTGAGGGAACAGGATACGTGAAGTGATGGAGATAACCCTGAACCCGGACAACTTCTGAGTGTTCCAGAAACTTCAAAGAGAGGGTTGGGCCCCAGGCCTGGCCTAAAGAGACTGGGGAGGTGGCTAGGGCCAGGTCTCTGAACCTCATGGGTTTCCTTGATGGGAGAACAAACATGGGGCCACCTCGGGCAAAGCCATTCTAAGCTGTGAATATGGGGCAGGGGATTGAGTCTGGGAGCAAGAAATCAGTATCTGAGTCATCACAGGTCAAAGGGCAGTGGCTGCCAGCCCCCTCCCCAAGATCAAAGCATGCCCACTGTCATTGCAAGCCACTCAGTCCTTTCAGCCATCGGTCACACCCTCTCTGCCCTTCTCCACTGTGCCTGGAGCTGGTCCACACAGACTCAGTGGCCACTTGGTTCTCCAGCCCTCACTGAGTGTGGACACTGGAGAATCCCATTGTCCCTCCTGTCCCCTGAAGAGACACTGTAGATGGCTCGCTTCATCCAAAGGTACAGTCCCCTGGCAAATGCTGTCTCCACGCGGCTCTGCCTTCTCTTGTGCTTTAATTTTATTTTGGGGTTGTGTGGTTTTCTTTGATGTTTTTTATTCATTTGTTTAGATTTATTTATTTAATTTGATGTATATGAATGCTTTGTCTACACGCATGTATTGCACCCCATGTATGCCAGATACCCAGGGAAGTCAAAAGAAGGCATTGGATCCTCTAGAACTGGGGTAATTATGAGCCACCATGTGTGTGCTGGGAGCCAAACCTGGGTCCTCTGCAAGAGGAACAAATGTTCTTAATCCCTGAGTCATCTCTTCTCCGCCTCCCACCCCCACCCCAGCATAGCAAGAGTGAACGGTACAGGTTTCAGGTCCAGTAAAACCAGAACTGAATTCTGATCCTGTCACTTACTAGCGTGTGATGGGATACGTCATTTATCCTGTCTGAGATTCAGTTTGCTCATTTCCACAAAAGAGGCTGCCATTTCTTCCTTTCAGAGTTGCCTTATGGTGAATGACGTAGGTTTCATGAAGGTCTTCCACTGAGCGTAGTCTACACTCCAATGAGTCAGGTGCTAAGGGCTGGGGGGGTGGAGTGGAGGTGGGGCAGGGAACCAGGAAAGAAGCAGGCAGCATGCAGCATCGTTCCTGCCTACAGAGTCCAAACTTAGGAAACAGCGGATCCATTCAACTCCCCCAGAACCTCAAGAACAAAAGTAGCAACTTTTCAAACAGTTCACTTCTTACTGTTACGTGGCACTTTCCCCGGGGGAAGGGACCTGATGATAAAGTATTGGCCAAACATGAGTGGAGATGAAGTGCTGGCTAAACACTTGTGACCAGAAATACCTTTAAGAAGGAAGTTGAATTTATTATTTACTTTGCAATGCTGGGGATCAAACCCAGGGCGTGTTTGTGTCAGGCAAGTGTGCCGCTGCTGGCTGAGCAGCATCCTCAGGCAGATGACTGAAAGGAGAGGCACATCAGCTTCCCTGAGCGCTCGCTCTCTCTCTCTCTCTCTCTCTCTCTCTCTCTCTCTCTCTCTCTCTCTCTCTCTCTCTCTCTCTCTCTCTCCCTCTCTCTCTCACATACATACACACACACACACACACACACACATTTGACTCCCCAGATTGGAAACTGGAGCTTTAATTAGTTTTAATTCCCCCTGGGTGTACCGCATATCCCAAGGGTGGGCTGGGCAGGAGGCACCTGAGAACTGAAGAAATTTCCTTTGAAAGATTTCTCAGATGGGCAAGGCAGCCACTCCTGGGCTCCCAGCCCTTGGGAAGGGGAGGCAGGAGGATCAAGAGTTCAAGGTCATTATCAGCTACACAAGGGGTTTGAGGCTACGTTAGCGCCTGCCTCAAACAAAACAAAGACTTCTGAAGCTGTGGGCAGAAGACACAGGACAGCAAGCAGAGCAGGCTGACTCAGAAGCGCGTGGGGACACAGAGCGTTAGAAAACTGACTTGAGACCTTAGTACTAAAGCAACGGATGCACACTGGGTCCTGTAGACACTGGCTTCAGGCAGAGCGCTTGGGATCCGGGCAAGGCTTCTCTACTACTTGAGGTGGACGGGTGTGAAGGGGCCTACAGTGGGACAGACATGACATTCTGAGGAGCTGATTTGTGGTGCTGGCAGTGAGGAACGGAAGGGAAGGATCACACCCTGGTAATTATTTCCTCGTGTTTGAGCACTGGTGAGGATTTCATTTATGGTAGAAGCTGGGCCTGGTGGCTAAGAGGTGGCTCAGTGGGGAAAGCCTCCTCCAGCAAGCCTGAGAGCCCAGGTTCAGACCCCCAGAACTCATGTAAACACTGGGTGCAATGCCCCTGTGGGGAGATGGAAGGCAGAGGCTCACAGGCTGGTGTAAGCAGCAGCAAAGAGAGAGACCTTGTGTCAAATGAGATGGAAGTGGTGGCCCATGCCTCTAATCCCCAGCACTTGGAAGGCAGAGGCAGGTGGAGTTCTGAGTTTGAGGCCGGCTTGGTCTACAAAGCTAGTTCCAGGACAGCCTAGGGCTGTTACACAAAGAAACTCTGTCTTGAAAAACAAAACAAACGAAAACAGACAGTGAGGACCAGCACCTGAGGCTGTTCTCTGACCACACACACACACACACACACACACACACACACACAGTGCAAACATACCCACATTCACACAGAGGAACATGCACAACATACACAACATACAGATCATACAAACACACACACACCCAGTATATGCCTCATATACATATACACACATCAAACATATACACAACACACACAAACAGATGAATATGCACACAAAGACAAGATTTCACTGTAGCTTTGAAGCCTGTCCTGGAACTAGCTCTTGTAGACCAGGCTGGCCTCGAATTCACAGAGATCTGCCCGCCTCTGCCTCCCTTTGTCTGGAGCACTGGGATTAAAGGCATGCCCCACCACCAGGCAGTATGCACCTCTCTAGGGCTGGGACTAAAGGTGTGTATACCATGCAGGGCTGGGACTAAAGGTGTGCATACTGTGCAGGGCTGGGATTAAAGGTGTGCATACCATGCAGGGCTGGGATTAAAGGTGTGCATACCATGCAGGGCTGGGATTAAAGGTGTGCATACCGTGCAGGGCTGGGATTAAAGGTGTGTTATACCATGCAGGGCTGGGATTAAAGGTGTGTTATACCATGCAGGGCTGGGATTAAAGGTGGGCATACCGTGCAGGGCTGGGATTAAAGGTGTGTTATACCATGCAGGGCTGGGATTAAAGGTGTGTATACCATGCAGGGCTGGGATTAAAGGTGTGTATACCATGCAGGGCTGGGACTAAAGGTGTGCATACCGTGCAGGGCTGGGATTAAAGTGGGCATACCATGCAGGGCTGGGATTAAAGGTGTGTATACCATGCAGGGCTGGGACTAAAGGTGTGCATACCATTCAGGGCTGGGATTAAAGGTGTGCATACTGTGCAGGGCTGGGATTAAAGGTGGGCATACCGTGCCTGGTCCTTGCTTTTTCTTTTCTTCCTGCCTCACACTCCAGTTCGTGGCATGGCACTTCCCTCTTCTCTCAGCCCAGTGTAGAAACTCCCTCACAGATCTGGCCCGAGGTTCTTCTCCTGATTCATTTTAGGTCCTGTAACGTTGACAAAGCCAGTATTAAGCATCACAAAGACAGTGAAGAAACAGGTGGTGTGAGATAAGAACATGAGGTCACTGTGGACAGATGATGTGGAAAAGCCCCTGGGTCATCTACATGAAGGGGACCAGCACGAAGGTGGACACTGAGATTAGCCACTCACAAGGGGGTCCGTGGACATATCTCTTTGGAGCAATGAGCATACAGGCAGTACTTGAAATCTGGGAAAGCAAGATCTGGACAGAAAAGGGGCAGCCAGACATCGCAGCCTATTCCTGTAATCCCAACCCAGATTTAGGAGGCAGAGGCCTTTGGTCATATGTGTGAGAGGAGAGCCACAATAGCCTGGCAGGGTGGGCCAAGAAGGGATTGTGGCACACTCCCCTGCCACAGTTGCTGCCCGGGGGCTCAAGACAAGGGCTGAACAATACAAGTGGGTTTGACCTTCAAACCTTCAAGGAACACAGGCTGCTGGGATGGAGAGGTGACAGCAATGCCCAGATGATGAGCTGAGAATAAACAGAAAGGGAAAAGTAGAAAGAGTTCTGCTTTCATAAAATAATCCATAGGCGTCACACTGTAGAAGGTCACAGGAGATTTAAAGGTATAAGAAACGAAGGAAGTGATGCCCAAAAGCACACGGACAAAGTCTCTGTCCTAGTTTCACGTCTGTGGTTGGGATACAATACTCTGACAGACAGCAACTTAGGGAGCTGGGCAGTGGTGGTGCACTCAGAGGCAAGTGGATCTTTGTGAGTCTTTGTGACCTACACATGTGTAGGTCAGAGGCCAGCCTAATATGCAAAAGGAGTTCTAGGACAGCCAGGGTTACACAGAGAAACCCTGTCTCAAAAATCAACAAGAACAACAACAAACAAAAACAAAAGCAAGAAAAACAAAATAAAAGCATCTTAAGGGAGAATAGGTTCAGGTTATAGGTTCCATTACTGTGGGAAAGTCAAGGAAGGAAGGAACTCTCAGCCACTGAGAGACCGTGTTTCAAAGGAGGTGGAAATTGTTCCTGAGGATTGTGTTCAAGGTTTGTCTTTTGGTGTAAACACACACACACACACACACAAAGGCAGAGGGAAATGCCTGGCTAGAAACTCCAGGACTGGTTACTTCAAGACTTGGTTATTTGTTTGCAACTGACTGAGTCTGTGTAGCCCAGGCTAGACTATAATTCTTAGCACTTCTTCTGCCTCATCTTCCCAGATGCTAGGATAGCAGGTGTGAGCCACCATGCCCACTTTTCCATGAGGTCTTCAGAGATAAAGGTCCTTGCTCCATTTATGCTCTGCCATCTGCAGTGTTCTGGAACATGGTGGGGGTGGGGGTGGCATGTGTGTGTGCGCTCGTGTGTGTGCGCTCGTGTGTGTGTGCGTGTGTATGTGTGTGTGTGCATGTGTGCGTGTGTGTATGTGTGTGTATGTGCGTGTGTGTGTGTGCGTGTGTGTGTGATGTGTTTGGGAGTCTGAATGCACATGTGTAGGTCAGAGGACAACTTTTGGGAGTCAGTTTTCTCCTTCCACTCTGGGATCCTGAAAGTGAACTCAGGTTGTCCAGCTGGTCCTGCAAGTGCTTTTACCAGCTGAGCCATCTTGACCATCCTGGAGTATCCATCCTCTTAAACTGCTTTGTGATAGCACCAAAAAGGCTGCTGGGTACCAGACACTACCAGCAGATGACAGCATGCTGGAGCAGTAAAGATGGCTTCTTTGTAGAAAGGGAGGGGACATTTGAGAAAGCAAAGCTGAGGTAGATGGGGAGCACTTGTAGTCCCAGCACTCGGGAAAGGGGAGGCAGGAAGGTCAGAAGTTCGGGGTCAGTCTCAGGTACAAATCAAGAGGTCAGCCTGGACTACATGGAAGCCTGTCTTAAACAAACAGCAAAAGCTGCCAGTAGGAGTGGGATGGTCTCAGTGGTAGAGAGCATGCCTAGCATGCAAAGGACCCTGGGATTGGCTGGGCACACCGAACACTTGTTAAGAAGGTCCCCATCATACTCTCTCGTCCTCTCACCAGCTCTGACCTGGAGCCGCAGAACTGATCTCTCAGTATTTGATTGACAGGGTCATGTGAGAGCCAAGGGTTCTTCTTTTTCAAGCGCTGAGAACAGTGTGGGCACATGCTGTGTGCTATATAAACATTTGCTATTATTATCTCCTGGCAGGAACTGCATCATGGTCCTGGGTCTAACCAATACTTGGCAGGGCACCAATTGGCTTAGACCAATCAAGACCCACCCACCAGGGCTGGAGGAGAACTAAGGGCTGAGCTGCTGAAAGGAGAATGGGCAAAGTAGACGTTAACGAGGAAAATGGAGAGTGGTTAGGAAACGGCCGTTAATCAGCCAACAAAATCTGCCAGGTCCATGTTTTTTTTTTTTTTTTTTAAAAAAAAAAGCTGGGCAGTGGTGGCACTTGCCTTTCTTTAATCCCAGCTCTTGGGAAGCAGAGGCAGGCAAATCTCAGTGAGTCTGAGGCCATCCTGGTCTACAGAGCGAATTCCAGGACAGGCTCCAAAGCTACAGAGAAACCCTGTCTCAAAACAACAACAACAACAACAACAACAAAACCCCCCCAAAAAAAAAAAAAAACCAAAAAAATCTGCCTTTGGGGAAGACCCCACTGGACAGAATCAGTCTGTCATGTCATTAGTCTCTCCCCCTCTCATCTGTTTATTCTGGGGACAGAGTCTAGACTTTGCTCGTCCCAGGCATGTGCTCTTGCCACTGTGTATCTGTGTGGTATGAAGGTATGTTCATGTGTCTGTGCAGGTGCCTGTGCACATGTGTACACATGCTAAGCCATCTCCAAAGTCCTATTTTTAAGTAATGAATTGATTCATGTGTGTATGTATATTCAGCACTAGTGACAGAACCTACGGCCTTGTACGTGTTAGGCTCTACCCCTGAACTTAAATCCTGGGCGTGGGGGATCCTCCTGCCTCAGCTTCCTCCGTGCTGCAATTATTCCATGTGCCTCTGTACCGGACCTCTGAGGGAAGCTTGAATTTGAATTTGCTCTTAGAGTGAGAAAAGTGACGGCTTTGAGTGCCATGTGTGAACATGGGCAGGAGGGTCCTGGCACCCCCGAGGATCCCTGGGTAAGCGGCCAGTGCGTAGAGGGCTGTAGCCTCAGAACTTGTGGTCTTGAAGGATATTTGCCGACGGCAAAGGAAAGGCAGTGGGGGCCTGAGGTGCAGAACGACAGCTGTGGGGAGGGAGACTGTTGGGGAACCCCTAAAAACCGGTCATCCTTGCACCCCAGCAGCAGACTCTATACAGAGAAGGAACGTGGTTTGTTAGGGTTTTGTTGTGTTTATCATCTTGACACAAGCTGAGGTCATCTAGGAACAGGGGACCTCAAATGAGATTTTCTTGTAGCCAAGTCTATAGGGCATTTTCTTGATTAATAATGGACATGGGAGCCGGCTGTTGATAGCACAATGCCTTTAAATCCCGGCACTCATGAGTCAGAGGCAGGTGAATCTTGGTGAGTTCTAGGCCAACCTGGTCTACAAAGTGAGTTCCAGGACAGTCAGAGAAACCCTGTCTCAAACAAACAAACAAACAAACAAACAAAAAAACAGAAAAGTAACCCCCAAAACAAAAGCAATAATAATTAAAATAAAAATTGACATGGGAAGGCCCAGCCCACTCTAGGCAGGGCCGACCCTGGGCTGATGGCCCTGGGGTATAGGAAGACAGGTTGAAAGCCATGGGGAGCAAGTCAATAAGCATTGCTCCTCCAGGCCTCTGCTTCAGTTCCCGCCTGAGTTGCTGCCCTGACTCCTTTCAGTGACGGACTATAAGTGATAAGATAAAATAAACCCTCTCCTCCGCAAGTTGCTTCTGATCATGGTGTTTATCACAGCAATAGAAAGCTAGCTAGAACAGGGGACAAAGGCAGTCTGTGTTCTCTGGCTCACTCCTTCCCCCCAGGTCAGGTGGCTAGCCCTGGTTTTGAAGCCCAGGATATCTGGGCTTCCCTCCTTATCATTCCCTCCACACTTCTCTCTGTCTGTGCATGTTTGGCTCAGGCACTTGAATCTCAGAGTCACGGTAGCTTTTTCTATATCATCAACCTTGTTCTCCTCCAGGCATCTGGGCTGGGAATAATGCAGAACGAACAAACCGTTCATAGAGCGGCATGTTAAACTGGGAGCGATGCTGATTCCTCTGTAGGATCCGGGGTACAAGTGTGCCTTTCTAATACAGAACACAAAGTGCCCCATCAAGACGGGACCCCAGCAAGATGCAAGTATGACTAAGCACTGATGTTGGGGTTCCAATAGGGCCTGAAACAAAGTGGTCCCGACTTACAGGAGACAGTAGGTTCCTGTGCTGTGCCGTAGGAAGCTAGAAGCTAGGTTTGTACAGGGGTTAGGAATCTAGCAGGCTAAGGCTGGATGGAATAGGGGTAAGTGCTTCAAGGGGTCAAGCCTCAGGCCAGATAAGGAGGATATGGGTTTGGGTGTGGCTCAGTGGCAGAGCGCTTGCTTAGTAAGCACCTGGTTTTGGGTTCCATCCCCAGTACTGACAAACAAACAAATGCCACCAACAACAAACTGTTGGGAGAGAAGAAATCCAGTCTGAAATGTGCACTGAATGGCTGGGAGGAACCAACTGAGTCATGGAGCTGGAGGACATTGTACAGGGATGCGGGACCAGGGATGAGGACACTAGAGTTGAGCTTTGTCAGAGTCAGAGTGGCCCAGATCGATGGGATGTGTGACCCGTGAGCACGCCCTTTCTGAACTACACAGAAACCTTGGAAGTGAGATCAGGGACAGTGGCTCAGGCTGAGTTCAGGATCCCCAGTGCAAATGCAGCGTGTTGGGCCCCGTAGACCTACAGTAGTGAATGCCAGTGATGGGAGGCAGCAGGATTCTGCGGTTTTCAAGCATCTGAAGTGGATCATAGGCTCCCCAGAGCTCCAGATCCGCTGAGTTCAGATACTAAGTGAGTCATGGCAGTTGGTCTCGAAGGGCATAAATCAAATAAAATAATAAAATAGGTGCTTAAAAACCAGATCTGATGATGCACACCTGAAGTCCAAGCTACTCAGGAGGCTGAAGCAGGACAGCTTGACTTCCGGAGCTCTGGACTGTGGTGTGTTTTGCTGATTAGGTGTCTGTACCAAGTTTAGTCTTAGCATGGTGATCTGCTGGCACGTAGACCACGAGGTTGCCTAAGAAGGTGTGAATGGAACCAGATTGGAAAGGGAGCAAGTCAAAGTCTTAGTGTTGATGAGGAATAGGGCAGCCATGCCCAGCCCAGAGCTAGGGCAAGGCAGAAGCTACAGGTTCCCCTGCCGAAGGCAGGTCAGTGGGTGGGCAGGAAAGAAGTAGAAAACATGAGGCAGAGTAAGTTAAGACAGGGCATTGAGAAGTGGCAGGGAAATCCTTCCAAGCAAACCATGTTTTCAGAATGTGCAGCACAATGGCTCAGAGGGAAGATCACTATGGGCACAGTGACCTCTTTGACGACAGCATGACAGGGGGCTGGCCAGATGTCCAGGGGGCTGGCCAGATGTCCAGCCGCCACTTTTGCATTGGGTCAACATTTCTAAACAAAACTGATTTTGCCACCTGGTCCAATAAGATATCCCTATTCTTTTGTTTTGTTTTTGAGACAGGGTTTCTCTGTGTAACAGCTCTAGCTGTCCTGAAACTCACTCTGTGGACCAGGCTGGCCTCCTGAGTGCTGGGATGAAAGGTGTGCCACTATGCCCTCTAATGCCTCTATTCTTTAACATTGTCACAGCTCCATCTACTATAGCTCCTCCACAGTGGTGCTATTGACGTCATCATTGTCATCACCATCATCACCAATGATATCCTCTAAGTCAGCTGTGCACCAGGCATCCAGCTTGAGCCGTAATGTGAAGGTGAAGTCAGGCTGTCTTTCCAAGTGACACAACTTTGGCTGACAGCTGGAATAAGAATGGACATGAGAACATCTGTCTCTATCCCTGGAACCTGGAAGAAAGGTTGCCTATTTGTGTATGTGTGTGTGTGTGTTGTTGTTGTTGTTGTTGTTGTTGTGTATGAGTTTACTGTTTGCAGTGATGTCTGTGTACTACTTTCAAGCTTAGAGGCTGGAGAGGCTGGAAGAGGGTGCTGGGTTTCCTGGGACTGGAGTTGCAGACTCCAGTTACAGAATGAGCTGCCATGTGGGTGCTGGGAATCCAACTCTGGTCCTCTGGAAGAGCAGCCAGTGCTCTTGACTATTGAGCCATCTCTCCAGTTCTGTTTTGTGGCTTTTAGTTTTACTTGGTTGGTTTTTTGTTTTTGAGACAGAGTTTCTCTGTGTTTCCTTGACTGTCCTAGAACTTACCCTGTAGACCAGGCTGGCCTCAGTCTCACAGAGATCTGTGTGCCTCTGCCTCCCGAGTGCTGGGATTAAAGGTGTGCGCCACCACTGCCACCCAGTTTTGTTTTGTTTTCTCTTTTTGAGACAGGGTCTTTCTATGTAAACTGGCTAGCCTTGAATTCAGTTAGTCTGTGAATTCACAATCCTCCTGCCTCCTACTTCAGACTTCCTAGTGCTGGGATTACAGGGGTGTTCTTCCACACCTGGCTACCTTTGGCTGTTGCTGTTTGGGACATGTGTTTGTTGTTTCCTTTTGTGACAGGATCTCACTACATAGCCCAGACTGGCCTTGAACTCATGAACCTCTTGCCTCAGCCTTCCCATTGCTGAACTTACAAGCATGCACTGTCACACATAGCTGTGCTGTAGACTATTAATGGACTTCTTCTGGAGAGTCACAGAGGCAAACTTTAACCTTGGCAGAGCCTCTGAGCTGCTCCAAGAGGAAGGAGTGTGTGGTCGAAGGCCCGGGTGTGTGAGTGCCTCAGAGACCGCTCTCCGGCAGCTTCCTGATATGGACTGTTGTGTATGGAGACAGAATCTTCCACACGACTGTCCTATAGGGACCGAACCCACTGGTCGGAACGAGAGAACTCCAGTCTCCTGACTGCCACAGTGCGCAGCAGCAAACAGCCATTCAGCCGTTCTTTGCTTCTGTCGTTCGTCACATGCTGAGCTTGCGCCTTCTCTGGGCTCATGGCTTCCATTCCAGTGGGCATGATAGTGGGAATCACAAGAAATGTCCAATTGTGAAAGCTGTCTTGAAGGTGAAGGAAACTGACGAGTAATTATCTTGGTTACTTTTCTATTGCTGTGAAGAGACACCATGACCAAGGCAAGTTCACAAAAGAAAGAGTTTATCTTACAGTTTCAGAGAGTTAGTCCATGACTGTCATGGTTAGAGAGCACGGCAGCAGGCAGACAGGCATGGGCTTGGAGCAATAGCTGAGAGCTTACCTGTGGATGCAACTGTGGATGGGGTGAGTTTTTGAATCCTCAAGGCCACCCCCAGTGACACACCTCCTCCAACAAGGCCACACCTCCTAATCCTTCCCAAACAGTACCACCAATTGGGGGCCAAACATTCAAATGTATGAGCCTATGGGGATCATTCTCATGAGAACCACCACAATAATGTAAGTGGTATAATAGAGGTTGGGGGCCCAGAAGAGGCCTCTGGGAGGACTCTCCTGTGTATTTTACACCTTAGTGGGTTTACATTTGCAGATGCCCTCTCTCAGGCTCTGTGTTATAGCCATCTTGGGGCACACAAGTCTTTGTTGTGGGCTTGTCCTAGGCAACTTTACAAGGACCTGGAGCCTCTACTTCTAGATGCTATAGCACCCTCTCCACCCAGGTGCAGCCCGGAGCCCTGGTAGACAGGATGTAGCCATCCCTAAGATGCAGCTTGCTTCTCAGCTTCCAAGTGGAAGGAGCGTGTGCAGAGGGCCTGTCGTGGTTGTTCTTCTCATTGCTGTGATAAAAATGCCCCAAGAAAAGCAACTCAAGGGAGAAAGGTTTGTTTTGGTTTTGCGACAAGGTCTCAACTATGTAGCTCTGGCTTGGCCTGGACCTCAGTATGGAGACCACCCTGGCCTTGAACTCACAGAGATCTGACTGTCGCTACCTTCTGAGGACTGGGATCAAAACAGTGTCCCGCCATGCCAAGTCTAAAAGGGAGGGGTGTCATGTCAACTCACAGTTAAGATGTACCGTCCATCGTGGCAAGGAGGTTAAGAGAGCAGAGTCCTGCAAGCAACTGGTCGCCTTGTGTCCCTCATCAGGAAGCAGAGGGTGGTGAGTGCCTGTTCTCCCTTCTCTACAGTCAGGATTGCGGCCCAGGGAACGGTGCCACCCACATGTAGTCCAGAGAGGTCAGGTCATCTCACCTCAATTATCCTAATGAAAACAATCTCCCACAGGTCAGAGGCCCACCTCCTAGGTGAGTCTGGAACTCATTAAATCGACAATAGAGATTAACTTCCTAGGGCCTGCAGTGGTAATGACCTTGGTACATTTGAAGGACAAGTAGCTGGCCCAAAGTGACGACGGAAAGAATGCCATTTGAGGAGGTTGAAGACAAGCTCAGCTAGGCCCTGTGGGCTGTGATGGGACGTTGACATTTCAAAGAACATTTAGTAAGTATTTAATATGTACGTGGCACCACGCCAGACACTGGCAAGCTGCAGATGAATACATTAAACTATAGTTTCCACCCTGAGACTACATTCTGATATCGTCAGCAAACAGAAAGGTATGGCATTGGTATCTTACTAAAGGGTTCTTGTCTGCACAAATGTGTGCTTGTTCGGGAAAGCACGTGAGGTCTGAATCTATGGACCAGAGAAGGAATGGCTCCCCAGGCAGAAATCATAGTG
This sequence comes from Arvicola amphibius, assembly GCF_903992535.2. Lineage (NCBI taxonomy): Eukaryota > Metazoa > Chordata > Mammalia > Rodentia > Cricetidae > Arvicola > Arvicola amphibius. Next base: position 117,081,533 of record NC_052054.1, on the reverse strand, counting down.
CACACAAAAGTGTGGGTGCACGAAAGAGTATGGTGAATTCTAGCAGCTGAGTAGTTCATAGCTGCAGGGTGGAATGCAGGAGAGGGCGAACAGCATCTAGCTTGCTAGAACAGCAGATTCTCAAGGACAGGAGAGAGAACTGCCGCAGGTTTGGGGCCATCATGTGATGGCTTCCAGAACAGTCCAGAGTGGGAACGGAGGCTCCCTGAGCCTTCGTGAGGTCTCACCGACACTCCCCTTCACTCCCTACCCCCAGCCTTGCTGTGACTCCAAGGAGTCCATAAACAGTGTCCTGAGTTTATTAGCTATGCATTTGTTAACAAGTGTATGGAGGGGGGGACGTGCAAGCTCCTGGAGGTTTAAGATTCCATTGTTTGTGTTTTCATGCCTGAGCCTACATTTCCTGTTTTAGATTACAGGGACTGTATTTTATTTTCGCCATATAATCCTGCCCACAGCACCTTCCCTGCAGCAGGGTATGTTCACAATGACCCATAATCCTTCAGTTTTGCATGTGCAGACACAGAGACACAAACTCTCTGGCACTGGACATGCCTTCTGTGAGTTTGCTTATTGGTCTTCATCTCTCCCCAGCCCTTGGCAGCTTCAACCCTTCCTGTGCCAGGGCACCAAGAAGTAGAACTGCAGGCAAGAGACAGGGAGGGTGTGTCTACAAATTGTGTCTCTCAAGATGGTCCCACAGAAAAGAAACGCCGAATGCCTGGGGCTTCCAGGTTAAAGCAAGGATTGGGTGAATTACAAGGCAGTTTGGGAACAATTTAACCCATCCATCGGCTTTTTGGTGGGGAGGAGGTCGAGGTACAAAATTGTACACAGGAACCTTCAGTTGCACAGTGGGCTCTGACTGGCTGCCAGACCACAGAGGGCGATGGAAAATGTGATGTGAGGTCTGGTTATCTGGGGCTCTCAGGCTGAGCACAGGATGCAGGGAGGAAAACAAGAGCATTGCCTCACCTGCTTCCCTCCAACCCGCTCCCAGTGGGAGCGATGGGGAGCTTGAATTTGCAGCGTTTCCTTCCCTTCCTGCATAGGGCTAGGCAAGACCACATCCAGACGGCCCAGCCCTGGCTCCTTTGAGTCAGTTTGTACATTGCCGCAGGCTTGCTCTCACGCCCACCTCCACCCCACTGAGCAGAGAAGCTTCTAGAACTCATTAGGAAGGCAGCAGCAACAGGGTGAGGAGATGTGGAAATCAGACGGGGCATGGGCCTGAGGGTGTCTAGCTGCTGGACCTGGCACTGCCACCCATGGCTGCATAACCTTGATGAAGTCTCTGTGGACGGTGGCCTCTTTTCATCTCTGAGCCATGGGTGAAATGCCGCATGCCCTCCCTATCTAAGTTTGGCCTCCGTGGCCCACATCATTTATGCCGCCATTTGCTTCCTTGTAAGCCCCAGTTTCTCATCACATCTATCTATGTTTATGATTACGTCTGCACATATGTATCCATGCAATTGTATCTGTTCTCCGATTTAGTCTCATGGCTATATTCCATAGCATAGACTCTAGGAATGCTCCCATCCTCCCTGTTGGGGATTAAACCCAGAGGCTGGCACATGCTACACCACCAAACTACTGCCCTGGCCTGGATATTGTGTATTTGTGCAGGCTCAAGCACCGTGGCACTCCTGGGAAGGTTAGCAGGCAGCTGGTGGGAATGGTTCTTTCCTTCCACCGAGGAGCGGGTCCAAGGGTTCAAACCAAACTCAGGTTGTCAGGTTTGGCAGAGTGTCTTTATCTGCTGAGCCCTCTTTGGCCTTCATGTGTCTTTTGACTACCTCAAAACCTGGCACAATGCCTTTAAGGTAGTGAATGAATAAATGAACGGCAGAAGATGCAATGAACTCCCGTGATCCTTCCAGGTGATAAAGTTTAGGAGTTTAAGGTTTCTCGCCAGGAGGACCACACCAAGGCCTCTCCCAGAGTCCCCTGCAAGGAAAGAGGGCGGGCTTGGCTTCTGTCCTCCCGCAGGACTCTTGGCCTATGTGGACCCTAATTAGCACAGGGTTAAGGCAGCTCGAGCTCAGCCTCCGGACTGGCCAGTAAAGGGAGGATCTCCCAGTATGTCTTAATCTAGGGATTCGCAGCGCGTGCCAGGCCACAGCTGGCGAGGGGGCGGGTCAGAATGCGAAGTAATGGGAGGAGCCAAGTGCCCCGCGCCCCCCAGCGCGCAGGTGCCGGGAGCCCCGCCCTTCTCGCGTGGGGCCGGGGCGGGGCAGTCGCCTAGCAACGCTCAGCCCCGCCCCCGGCCCCGGCCCCCAGCATGGCTTGGCTGAGCTGGCCCGCGCCCTGGCTGTGGGTCTCCGGCTGCGGGCTGCTGTTCTTTGCCTTCGCGCTGCTCCTGAGTCCCCGCGGCTGCCAAGCGCGGCGGGGCTTCCGCGGCCTGCTAATGACGCGCAGCCAGCGGCTGCTCTTCCGAATCGGGTTAGTGCCCCGGCTCCGATCCGTGCACGTTCCGAAAGGCGGGCGGGCACGCTGGGAGAGGGGACGCGAAAGGGATACGGGGGTTCTAGAATGGCTTGGACTAGGGGGTCCTAAACCGGAGCAGGATAGAGAACGGGCTGGAGAAGCTCCTGAGTTCGTGCTAAGTGAGGAAAGGAAAGAGTTGAAAGACAGAAGAATTGGGATGGGCCGGCTGGGAAAAGGATTAGCGGCGCAGATGAGAGTAGGCAGGGTACAGGAACCAGAGGCCTCGGGGAGACGAGAGTCAAGTTAGACGCGGGAATCCAAGGAACCTGGAAAGCTGGGAGTGCAGGAAGAGCGTGCACCGGACTGCGGGGCAGAGGTCAGCAGATCGGACTCCCTGGCAGGTTCAAGGGTAAAAGCATGCCTCAGACTGTCCAACTTTTCTCAGTGTGCCATTGTTCTTATGCTATTATCCAGCTCTCCACAACTCTAGGCAGACTGTAATGTCGCTCGCAGGGTTCAACTCTGTAGGTCAATCTGGCCCTTTCTCTCTACCTCCTATTATTGGCTTCCAGAGCCCCCCCGCTGTGAAATTTGACCCAACAGCCAGCCACCAACCTCCAGCAACTTTCCCCAGCCAACTTTCCTCCTTCTCTTTGCCACTTCCTTTAAGGGACCATGACAAAAAGTGATAGTAATCACTGTTCCTCAGCAGTCAGCAGCAGGGAAGAAACCCCAAGACAAGCTTCCGAGGGGAGGGTCTATCAGCAGGACCTCAAACCACAGTTTAGGGACAGTAATGTCAGGATGAAAATAGAGGTCTGTGGTCAGATATCTGGGAGGGCCTAAACTTAAGAATTGCCGAGCTTCAGAGAAGATACTATAATTCACTCTTCCTCCTTCCTCAGACTACTACCCCAGACTTCAGGCTTAGAGTTCCAGTCACAGTCTCTACACTAGAGATATAAAAAACCCCGTGGGCAGAAGAGCAGATTCTAGATAGTGCTCTGACTAATTTGCCATTACTTTGTTAAAAGCATTAAAGTAAGAGGTGGCAGGGTTTTGTTTGTTTAGCTGGTTAGCTTGGTAGGACAGCCTCCCTAGTATTGCAGACTGGTCTTGAACTTCTAATCTTCCAGCCACATTATAGGTGCTATCCTTACTGGTGTGTATAGGCCAAGGTTTGTGGCTGTCTCATTGTATTTTTGTCATTCAAATAAAGAAACTGGATTCAGGGGGTGGGTGGGTGAGGTTTTTTGTTTGGTCAGTTTGTCATTTGGTTGGTGCTGGAGATTGAGCCTCAGGAATGCTAAACTTGCTCTACCACTGATCTGTACATTCCTAGTCACTAGATTTGGGGGCTGTGCGTGCACACTTGTGTATGTGTGTGCATACATGTGCATGTGTGTGCATGCATTTGCTTTGGTTTGGTTTCTTAGTTTTCTTCACAACTTTCCTGGGGATTGTGTAGCTCTATTAGGAGAAAGGATTTTAAATATACTTTTAGTATCCAAAATTGGTAAGCCCGAAGTCATACAAATAGCCTGAGAAAATGGATAAATGGGAGAGGTTTCATGAGGAACTAGAATCAGAATTTCTAAGATTAGAATGCCAATAATCACAACCATGAGAGTTTGGGTCTTTCTTTCTTTCTTTCTTTCTTTCCTTCATCCTTCCTTCCTTCCTTCCTTTCTTTCTTTTTCTTTTCTTTTTTTCTTTTTGGGTTTTTGAGACAGGGTTTCTCTATGTAACAAACAGCCCTAACTGCTAGCTGTCCTGGAATTAGGGCTCTGTAGACCAGGCTGGCCTCGTACTCACAAAGATACACTTGCCTATGCCTCCCGAGGGCTGGGATTAAAGGTGTGTGCCAACACCACCTTGCTAAATTTGAGTATTTCTTTCTTTTTTTTTTTTTTGGTTTTTCGAGACAGGGTTTCTCTGTAGCTTTGGAGCCTGTCCTGGAACTAGCTCTTGTAGACCAGGCTGGTCTCGAACTCACAGAGATCCGCCTGCCTCTGCCTCCCGAGTGCTGGGATTAAAGGCGTGCGCCACCACCACCCGGCAAAAATTTGAGTATTTCTAAATTTGGGATTTGGGAGGTTTTCAAGTCCCTTAATTTTTTTTCCTTTGGGGAGCTTCTTCATAATTCTTTTTGGGGGAGGGGGAGTTTTAGGGGTTAAGATAGGATCTTGCTATGTCCCAGGCTTGCTTCAGACTTTGCAGCCATCCTGCCTCAGCCCGATACTCAATTATAGTTACCTCACCATGCTAGAATTATGTGGTTCTGGGCTGTAGCAATGGCTCAGCTGTTTAAAGCCCTGACTGCTCTTGCAGAGAACCCAGGCTCAGTTCCCAGAACCCACATGGTGGCTCACAACTGCCCATAACTATAATTCCAAAGGCTCCAACACCCACTTCTGACCTCTTCTGAGGGCACCAGACACAAATATAGTGCACAGATATACATGCAGGCAAAATACCCATACACGCAAAAAAAAAAAATCTTCAAAAAAATTTTTAAAGCCAGGTGGTGGTGGCACACACCCTTAATCCCAGCACTCCGGAGGCAGAGGCAGGCGGATCTCTGTGAGTTCGAGACCAGCCTAGTTTACAAAGTGAGTTCCAGGACAGCCAGGGCTCTTACACAGAGAAACCCTGTCTCGAAAAACAAAAACAAAACAAAAGGAAAATAATTCAGTGGTTCTATGAGTTTTCCCTTTGTCTGGATTTCCAGATTTCAGTAGATTCAGTTTTCCAGTTTTGCAGAGCAGAAGGGTGTGCCTGGGATAGGATTTCCAGACCCTGCTGCTCTGTGGTCTGGGAAACAATCAGCCCAGTCCCTTGGGGGGAGACACTGCTAACCTTCAGAGTGGGGCAGGAAACATGTGGCAAAATGTGTAGGTGTTGTTTCGAGATGCCTCCAAGCCTGCAGGAAGTATGGACATGGGGGAGGAGTCCATAGGCATTCCGTAAACTGAAGGTTGGTGAGGACCGCTAATCTCAGTGCATTTTTGGGGGGCTGGAAAACAGACAATGGCAGTCCTAAGCAGTCGCTCTCATTAGTCGTGATAACTTTAGCAAAGGCCTTCCTCAGTAGCCACCATTATCTGGGAATGAGAATAACTAGGCTCATTGGAGGGTAGAGCTGCCAGATGTGGGCTGGCATTGGGTGCGTGCACTGGGGACTACGGGAAACAGGGTGGAGAGGAGCTAAGCATATAGCGTGTAATTGATGGGGTGGCTGGACAAGTCAGTGTTTGTATCCTGACTCTGCTGCATGTTGAGCATGTGACACTGGGCATGTAACCTTTCTGAGCCTGGCCAGTTTGCACCTGCAGAATGGGGAATGGTGTGAATGTCTGCTTTCTGGGGCGCCTGTGAAGACTGGATGAGCCCACGTGTAAGTGATCAGGAAGTGGTAGCCATTGCTTGTGTGGTACCCTTGATGGGAAGGGAAAGGATGCATGTCCTCCTCAAGTTCTGTCACAGCTGTCTTCTAAGTTTACCCAACCACCTCCAGGAAATGCTGCGTCTCTCTCATCCCGTCATCAACACCGAGCTGCCCCGGGTCAGGGTCAGGACTGGGTGGTCACACTGGGGAAGAGCATGTGGCCAGTGTTCTCCATGACTAACCTTCAGAGTGAGGCTGTGTCTGTAACTCCAGCAGCAGGGGATACCACGCTTTCTTCTGACCTCCTTGAGTAACTGTGCGCTTATACACACACACACACACACACACACACACACACACACACACACACACACATCTGCACACATAAATTTAATTTTTTTCAAAAGTACCTTTTAAGAAAAGAGAAAGATGGGGGGCTGGAGAGCTGGCTTAGTGGTTAAGAGCACTGGCTGTTTTTCCAAAGGAGCTGGGTTCAATTCCTAGCACCCACATGGTGGCTCACAACCACCTGTAATAAGATCTGGTGCCAACTTCTGGCCTGCAGGGACACATACAGGCAGAGCATTGTATATATAATAAATAAATGAATCTTTTAAAAATTATTTAAATAAAAAATAAAAAGTTTTAAAATTTACAATGTAAAAACAAGACGGAGAAAGACCTCCTAGGCTAAGTCTGCAGCTTAGCAGGGGTGCTTGTGAGGTATATGCAAGGCTTAGCACCCCGCCACCCAGAAGGTTAGGAGATAGACCATGTGAACAGAAGTGAGCCAGGTCAAACAGGCAGGGGTCAGGCACAGCAAGCTCCCAGGGGTGGCAGGGTGCACTGAGGAGCCCGTGGTCAGGAGAATTAAGACTCCCTCACGTGGGCACCCTGGCACCTAGCATCAGCCTCAGTTTCCCCTTTGCCCCTTTGCCTCCTCGGTGGGAGTGGAGAGGGTTTGGCAGAGCTCTGTGGAGAGCCTGCCTGTTGAGGGGAGGCGAGTGGAACATGAGGCTGGGCTCTTTGTCCTGCAGAGCTGAGCTGACCTTCCCTGATATATAATCTTGGATGACCAAGCCCCTGTTCATTCTTATACACAAAAGACCATTCATTTTCTTTCCTTTGGGTGTTTGATGACCATGAGACACCCGAACTCCAGTCTTCTGGATGAGCAGCGAGCAGTCCTAGCCACTGTGTGAGACACCCGAACTCCAGTCTCCTGGACTAGCAGCGAGCAGTCCTAGCCACTGAGCTGTCTTTCCGGCCCCAGGAGCTCTTTCTTGACCCTCACCCCAACCATGTGACCGAATCAACTGTGCCTTGGTGGACTTTACCATTTCTGAAAGAGGAAACCTCTTGTCTAGGCCAATACGGTCCACCGACCCATTGTCAAGGGTGGTGAAAACCCCGACATGAGGATCCTTGAATAAGGAACCCCTTGTTTGTGGCCTAGATGAAGGTCAGGCACTGTGAGCTGTGCAATGGGAGACATGGCTTGCAGTGTCCCTAAGCATTCTCAGTTGAAGCTGCTGATTTACATCAGAAACATGGTCCACTGAGATAAGCCAGTGAGTAAGATTTCAAGTCTCATAACTGGAGTTTGTGACTCTTACAAGTCGTCCTCTGAGCTCCACACAGGAGCAGGCCCACACACAATAAATGTAATAAGTCGAAGTTACATATGATCAGAAACATGTCGCTTTTCTGCTCAGACCCCTCTAGTGGTATCTCCTCTCCTCCCTCTCCCTCTCCCTTTGTCTCTCTGTTTCTCTGTCTCTCTGTCTCTGTCTGTCTGTCTCTGCCTGTCTCTCTCTCTCTCTCTCTCTCTCTCTCTCTCTCTCTCTCTCTCTCTCTCTCTCTCACACACACACACACACACACACACACACGAAGGTGGAGCTGGCTCTCTGTGCCCTGCCCACCCCTCAGCCACAGGAACTACTTACTACTTTACTGTTTGTCGAACACTTCCAGCCAGTCCTTCCTCCCCACCATTCCCTCTGCAGAATCCTCCTGTTCCAGAACCCTGCCCTGTGTTGTGACCACCTCACCTGCACACAGCCCTGTCCCCATGCCTGCCTTCCAGTCCCGTCACCCAGCCATATCCCCAATAGTCTGTGACAGTGCACAGTGCGCTGTGTGTATTGACTTGTCTGTCTCCTGCTTTTCTCCTCCCTCCTGAGTATGGCCACACAAGGAGCCAAACTTTGTTCTTGCTGTACCTCAGCTTCCAGATCAATGCCTGGCGTGCCGTCAACCCTTATCAAATGTTTTTGAATGGATGGAGAGAGGGAGGAATGGGCGGTCAGCCTTGGCCAAGGTGCCATGTCCTCCATGAACCTCCTTAGTCCGAATCACCTTTGTGTCCCCTGGACCTGGCCACCAATACCCTGCTTAGAGCTTTCAGTGTGTTTTCCTCTTCCTGACTCAGGCTGCCACAGGTCTGGCTTCCCAGATGACTCCCATGGGCCTGCCTAGGGAACAGTTTTCTGTCACAAGGGCCTGTGCTAAAAATGAGTGAGAGAAGAGAGACCCAAAGGAAATGAGTGGCCTAGGCTCTGGCCTTCTGGCTAAGGTGGGGCTCACTGGAGGGGCTGCCAGTTCTAATGTGTTTCTTGTCCTGCCTGAGGGCTCCTAGCAGTCACACTTCCTCCCTCCAAGGGCTGCAGAGGCTGAGAAGGCGAGGGAAACACACAGGCAGGAGACTCTGACCTTGCATGCCCTGGCATCTCCTGGGCACAGGGAAAGTGACTTCCAGGCATGCCGAAGGCTGCAGGAAACCCTCACTCGCCTAGGGGCCTGTTTGGCTGCCTCATTAGCTTGTTTCTTCCCAGGAAAGCACACAATAGGGAATGACTGTTCCTAAGGGCCCTGAGCCAGTCTGGTCAATAGAACCCTGTGACCTGTGACCCTCCTAGGTCAGCCCTCAGACAGCCATTCCAAGTTTGTTATTAGGTCCCATCACTGGTCACATGCAAGCCTGGACAAGCTGAGTCACCCCGGGCCTGTCTCACTGCTCTGAGCCTGCCTGTGGGCTACAGTTATGTCTCAGGTCTCATTTTACTTAGGGGACCCACACTTACAGAGTACCTAAGCTGGGACCGCCATAGGTTCATCCTGCTCCCTTCTGCCCCATACTGGCCAGAGATGGGACTCCGGGCCCAGCTGAGGCAGTCACCTGACAGCCCTCCCCAGCTTCTTTCTGCTCTGGGGAGGAGGAGAAGGGGAAGAAGAACCAGCATTGTGTGCTTTCTACTGTGCACAGAAGGGGGCTGGGGGAGGGGGATGTCACACTCACTGTGAGCTGTCCTCACGGCTTCTCATGGAGCTTAGGCTGGGCCTCGGATACCAGTGACACCGTGCCCTAGCTCACTGAGGTGAGGAATGGTGCACTGTGGGCCCAAACTAGTGGCCTGGTACTCATTCACCGTCCTAAGTCCCAGACAGGGCTCTGAGATGGGTAGTAGCTCCACCTGGGCTGTGCCCACAGCAGCCCCACTCTTTCTCCCACTGGGTCCCAGGGGACCAGTTAAGAGACTTTAGTTTCTTTCTGGTGTGGTTATGGTGGGTAAAAATGCCGAGTCAGACTTCAGGGCTGGGGAAGGAGTGCGCTTTAGTGGGAGAGCGCATGCCCACGCATGAGCCAGGCCCCCGTTCTGTCTCCAGCACTGCAGACTCTAGGAGGGATAGAAGGAGTCAGAGTCTTCCTGTCGTTTGTTGTTGTTTTGTTTGGGGTGAATTTGGTGGTTGTGTGGTAGTGGTTTTGAGACAGGGTCTCACTCTGGCCAGCCCAGAACTCATAGAAATCCACCTGCCTCTGGCCTCTGAGTGCTGGCATTAAAGGCCACCACACCTGGCTCAAGAGGTCAAAATCTGAATGTGTACTGGACACCCAGCTCTAGTAGGTTGTTCTGACACACGGTGAGTGCTGTTCTAGATCCCCGCTTGCTGCCTTGCCCGGGGACCCCACGCAGAGTGGCTCTCAGTGCCATCCTTACTGATCACATGAAGTTTTAGAAGAATTGAAGAAAAAGGAGAACAGGCTAGGGAATAAATCCCTGCTCCATGCGCCCAGCAATAGGAGAACAGAGGCAGTGTATCAGGTAATGACTGAAGAAATCAAGGCCCACAGGCGGGATAGGCCCTGGGCTCCACCCTCAAGCCTTTGCATGGAGCTGTGGTATCCCAGTCAGGTGGGTACGGGTTGGCCACAGACCACAGCATCTACAGTGACCCCTCACATTTCCCCTCCAGTCATCGCCCCTTTTCCTCAGTTCTCCTCTCTCTCTAGGAGATTCCTAGGGCATCCATGAAACCACTGGCTGCCAACACTCCTGCAGGAATCAAAAGAACCTTAATTTCACAAGGGCTTTCAAGAGTCCTTGGGCCAAGGGTTCCACCCTGACCCCACGAGACCTCCCTGCCCTCTCTGAGGCTGAGTGCAAAGTGCTTACAAATGTCATGGGCTTGCCCAGGACTGAGACTCAGAGCTTACCAGACCTGAAGGTCCCAGAGGCCAGATCCTGAGCTAGGTGCCAGGTCTGTGTAGCCACCCCGACTTATCATTCCCCCCCCCAAAAAGCCCTTCAGAGGAATTGGGGTGGCCCTCTAATTGTTCAGGGCCACTCATCTAGTCCTCCTCCTGCCTCGGGGTCTGGGGAGGACTGTAGGGGGTTCGGGGGTTCAAGGCCAGGCTTCTAAGGAGGTGGATCTTCCTGTCTTCCCACTCTTCCTGTCCTGTGACCTGATCTGCTCTTCCGGCTGTAAGATGGAGTATGGTACTTGCCCCAGACCTGAGAGGAGGCCTTGAGTTAATCTATGGGAGGAGGCTCTGGGCTCAGCAGAGCTTGCTCACAGGCTCAGGCAAGAAAAGCTGTGGCACTGAAAATTGTTAAAGATGTGGCAATGAGGTCCAGGGAGGAGCTTGACCCCGACTTTATGGGCAGGAGTGGAGTGGGGCCTGGGGACCTCTTGTGAACTTCTGTCCGGTGCTCTCTCTTCCCTCTCCCTGGCTCTGAGGCCCTAGATGCAAGCCCACATGGCAAACAGCATTAGAATTTTATGTCCCAGCGACACAGCCCCACCCATGCCCTTGAATCTGGGTGACCTGCTTGGCAGAGAATATCCTGCTTGTCCAGGTCTGTGGGGGCAGTGGGGCAGGAGGAGGGAGTAAGGGTGGAGAGGACTTCAGTTGGGCAAGTCACTGCCATTAGACTTGCTGGGTCTGCAGCCCTGGCCTTGCCTGGATCCACTCTGGCCAGGCACTGAGCCATGCACGTGCCCAGCCCCTCCTCAACCTTTCCCAATCGCTAGCCAGCCTTTCTTGAATGCCACTTGCTGTGCTGGGCCAGTGGTGGGGTTTCTGGGGGTGGAGGGGAAACCGAGGGAGCCACACAAGGACCAGTGGGACCCTGCTAGTCTCGGGCAGGTACTGCCCAAGGAGGATACCAGGTCTGTGCTCGAGGGCCCAGCTGTTCAGATGGAGCAGAGGGGAGAAGTTCTCGGATGGCATTGTCAGTGGCTACATTTCCTAATAAGAGGGAACTAAGTCCTGAACGTGGTTAGGACTACGGGAAGTACAGAAGCCCAGGGGTGAAAAGAATGAAAAGAAAGGGGATTTCAGGCCTAGGAAGCTACAGACAGAGGTAGGGGGCTCAGAGCGCTCTCTCTCTCTCTCTCTCTCCCTCTCTCTCTCTCTCTCTCTCTCTCCCCTCTCTCCTCTCTCTCTCTCTCCCCTCTCTCCCCCCTCTCCCCCCCCTCTCTCTCCCCTCTCTCCTCTCTCTTCTCTCTCTCCCCTCTCTTCTCTCTCTTCCTCTCTCTCCTCTCCCTCTCTCTCTCCTCTCTCCCTCCTCTCTCTCTCCTCCCCCTCCCCCCTCTCTCCTCTCTCTTCTCTCTCTCTCTCTCTCTCTCTCCCTCTCTCTCCCCCCCCCCTCTTTCTCTTTCGGTTTTTCGAGACAGAGTTTCTCTGTGTAGCTTTGGAGCCTGTGCTGGAACTCTGTAGACCAGGCTGTCCTCAAACTCACAGAAGATTTGCCTGCCTCTGCCTCCCGAGTGCTGGGACTAAAGGCGTGTGCCATCACCAGACTTTTTCTTCTTTTTTCTTTCTTTTGTTTTGAGGAGAGTTTTCTTTTTTCTTTTTTTTTCTTTTTGTTTTGGGAAGAGCTTTTTAACCCCTTTGTGGGGGAGGGTCATGTGTGTTCCAAGCATATGTATGCTCAGAGGACAGCAGCTTGCAGGTGCCAGTTCTCTCCTTCCATGTATGGAGTCCCAGGGATGCAACCCAGGGCATAAGACTTGCCAGCAAGCACCTTATCCATGGAATCGTCTCAGTGCCCCCATTCCGCGTTCCTGTGTGTCACACACACACACACACACACACACACAGGTCACAGTACTCTGGTAGAGGTCAGAGGACTTTTTTTTTTTTTTCGAAACTGGGTTTCTCTGCAGCTATGGAGCCAATCCTGGAACTCACTCTGTAGACCAGGCTGGCCTCGAACTCACAGGGATCCACCTGCCTCCGCCTCCCGAGTACTGGGATTAAAGGCATGTGCCACCACTGCCCGGCTTCAGCCTGCTTTCTTATAGAACCCAGGACCACCAGTGCAGGCATGACACTACCCAAGATAAATTCAATTTTAAAAAATATTTAAAGTATGATTTATTTATTATGTATACATATGTATGCATGTATGCCAGACTTCATTACAGATGGTTGTGAGCCACTATGTGGTTGCTGGGAATTGAACTCAGGACCTTTGGAAGAGCAGGCAGTGCTCTTAACTGCTGAGCCATCTCTCCAGTCCCTAATGTATTGGTCTTACAGCAGTGAGCCACCTTGCCCAACAAGCAGAAGTTGTTTGTTTTCTTTGCTTTTTCTTTTTTCTATTTTGTTGTTAAGACAGCATCTCATTATGTAGCCCTGGCTATTCTGGGTCTTGCTATATAGACCAGGCTGGCTTCTCATTCACAAAGATCCATCTGCCTTTGTCTCCCAAGTGCTGGGATTAGAGGTGTGTGCAACCACACAGGCCTAGAGTTGTATTTTTGGAGGGGGGAGGGGATGCACAGAGGTTTGAACCCAGAGCCTCACATGTGCTAGGCAAGTGCTCTTCTCCTAAGCCTAATCCTAATTTTAATGAGTTACTTTAGGCATCTTCAAAACCACTAGATAACATAGCACTACAAGCTCCTCTCCCCAGCTTAAACAGAACATTACAGATAGGGCAGAAGGCTCAGTGCTGCTGGCTAGGATGGTGGCCATCTTCCACAGCCCCATCCTTTACCACATGTCTGCATCCTGAATGGGAGGCCGGGATGGTTTCTGCCTGCATTGGCATTTCAATAAATGTCAGGTTGTTTTCTTGGCAACGTGTCTTTTAGCTTAATGGTATGTGTTTGGACTATGTGCATGTTAAGTCTTGGTTTTCATCATTTGTTTTGCTGGCTGTGTAGTTTCCCACATTCTGGGTATGGCCTGATTTATTTTTATATTTTGCTATTGATGGATACGTAGGGGGTTTCCACTGTTTCACTCTGGGGAGCTCAGGACATTCTCTGGACTCAGTGAGAAGGGAGGAGGCAGAGACTGGTGGAGGGTCAAAGCAGGGAGTAAGACTCTCTTGTGAGTGCTGGGAGCCACAGCAGGCTTCGAGCAGGAGCAGCAGAAGTGGTGCTCTGGGAACTTGAGCTTCTGCCTCATCTGTAGTTTAGACCAGAAGCCAAATCTAGGTGAAGGAGACCCTTTTAAGACCTAGGGATGATGGCCGGGTGTTGGTGGCGCACGCCTTTAATCCCAGCACTCGGGAGGCAGAGACAGGTGGATCTCTGTGAGTTCGAGGCCAGCCTGGTCTACAGAGCTAGCTCCAGGACAGGCTCCAAAGCTACAGAGAAACCCTGTCTCCAAAACAAAACAAACAAACAAAGACCTAGGGATGAGCCCTGTGGGCTTGTCCCCTGATGAGCCATGGAGAGTGACAGAAACAAAAGAGAAAGATCCTCTTTTGAGAGAGAGGGCTAAAGAGGGGCCCATAGGCCTGTGACTGTGGCTTGGCCAAAGCTAACGGAACCCATGGAAAGTCACTGTGGTGGCCGGGGTAGGGTAGAAGTGGGGTTACACCAGGCCTGGGAGAGTGTCCCAGCACAGCCAGGACCTCAGCCCACCCCCAGCCCAGGCCCTGCTTCTCCAAACCTAGTTGACATGACACCACAGGCTTCCTTCCCCTTGGGCCAGCCTGCAGGGCACCCTTCTGTCATTGCTTCCTCCTCAGCCATCATCTTCGCCACGTCTGCTTCCCTTCCCACTCACTGGCTCCTGCTCTGGCAGTTTGCCCCTGCCAAGACCTTGAGGCCTCTGGGCAAAGCTCCTAAAACACGCCACATTTCCCTGTGCCCAACCTTTGGCTCTGTATCACCCAACAGTTGACTGCAGGCTCCGTAGGTGTCCCACTGCAGGCTCCTAGCTAAGAGAAGAGGCTTTGGGTCTGCATACGGTCAAGCCCCTTTCCTTTCAGTGACTCTGAGCCAGCTGCAGTCAGCTGGTAGTTAATGATCCATCTGTTTTCCAGTTTAATGTGTGTGAGTTCTGCTGTTTTTTATTACAACCTGATTATCCCCAAGGCACGGAGCCTTTGGCTTGGTTCTGTGCTATTCCCACCATGTCCAGCAAGCGCAGAGAATATTTTCCAAGTGAAATGAGCCAAGAGAGTGGCCTCTAAACTCACAGATTTGCCTTCTTTTTCCTCCTTTTCCTCTTTGTCTTTTTGCTTTTTAAAGACAAGGTTTCTCTCTGTAGTTCTGGCTGACCTGGGACTTGCTCTGCTGACCAGGCTGGCCTTGAACTCACAGAGATCCTCTTGCCTCCACGTCCCAATCCCATACCTGCTGCTGGGATTAAAGGTGCGCACCAGCACTGCCTCGCCAGACTGTGCCTTTTGTTCCTGTCACAAATCCCCCGCACACACGTTAGCCTTGGACAAGGAAGGCAAGGACACTTCTCAGGCTCCCAGGAGTGGGCCGCCTGTCCCAGCAGCTCGTCAGCTTCTGGCAAAATTTGGAAAGAAAGTGGCAGTTTTGAAACCCTCTCCACCATCCAGCTCTGACTGGGTGCTTCCCATGTGTTCTACTTGGTGCCATTTAACCTTTATGTCGTTCTGCCAGGGCACCTCTGTACTAAGGATGGAGAACTTTATCTCCCTGGCCAAGGACATAGAGCAGGAGGAGCCAAGCTGCAGGAGGAACCCTAAGAGCTGCCCTTCCCATGAGTGACAAGGGGAGAAATGACGGGAGAAGGCTTGGGCAAGACTATCACTCCGTAGAGGAGAGGGTGGCTGTGTTCCGTCATGTTGTTTAATGCTTCAGTTTGAAATAGTTGTAGATGGGTCACAAGAACACATTCCTGTATACCTAGCCCAAGCCTGCTGGATGGTAGTGTTTCATGACCACAATAAAGCTCTCAAAAGCCACGAATTCGGTTCAGCAAGGGACTATTAGCACTATCAGACCGCATGTAAAGGTTGCCAGCTGTCCCACTAGTGCCCCTTTCCTGCTCCTGACTCTGATTAAGGATCCTGTACTGTTCAGCCTCCTCCAGGCCTCCCTGATGTTGAGTACTGGCCAGGTGTTTTACAGCGGGTCCCTCCATCTGGGTTTGTCTGAGGTTTTTCTCATGAATAAATTATGGTTGTGCATTTCGGGCAAGAAGGCCACAGAAGGGAAGTTGTGCCTTCCTCCATGGTCAAAAATATATTGTTACTGCTGAAATTAGCATCTGTTTTCTCTTCTGTGGGTGTTGGGGCTGGAACCCAAGTGCTTATGGGTGCTAGGCAAGAACCCTGCTGCTGACTGAGCCCTCGGGCCTGACATTATCTTCGTCATCGGTTTCTAGTGCAGCGAGCCAGTTTCTCCAGTGACTAATTAGTCTCTTGTGAAGCAGACGGTTTGAGACTATGCAAATCTCTTTCCGATTGTGCTTGGTGATTTTCCCAGCGTCCAGGTGTCAGGCTGCACTCCTGTGCTGCCTTAGAAACTGCAGGTGGGGTTTGCATGGTGAATGAAACCGAGGTGAGGGGGGGAGTGAGGTCAGGGGTACTTCTTGAAGAAGGAACGGATTCTAGAGCGGCAGAGGGTAGAAGATCCCAGGTGAGAGACCTGCCCAAGAGAAGGTACGTCGGTAGGGTTGCTCGGACCCAGTGCGCGCCCCCCACCGTTCCAGACACCCCCACCCCCGCTGCCCCAGTTTTCGCGCTGTGCACCAGTTTGAACTCAGAAGCATTGGCTTGGCATTCAGCAGGTGGCACAGGTTCATCCTGAGTTCAGCCCCTTATAAGTTTAAGAAAGGAAAAGTGTTTGTTGAGTGACCTTCAGGATGACACAGCCTCCGTGGTAGCCTGCAGGACGCTAACTGTGCTCTCTACTGGTACATTTGTTACCCGTCTGGCACCTACTTCTCCCAGCTGTCTCACTCCGCTGTAGCCCGTCCTCTCTAAGAGAACTGCTCAGAGGGACACTTGGTGTGTTTTCTGAATTCGATTTGCAATATCTTAACATATCTTGAAGCTGTGTGTCTATTCTTTTGTTTATGTTTCAAATTAGTTTCTTCCCCTTTTTTCATGTGCATTTTCAGGTAGTAATTTTTATGCTTGTTGATTTAAAAAAAGGAAAGTAGAATAAATGAATGTGTCCAACAATATGAGTTGGGAAGGGTCTTATTTCTGAACCATGGGATTTTTTTTAAGGATTTTGTATATTAATTGTGTATATACAGTGTTCCACCTGCATGTATGCCTGCAGGCCAGAAGAGGCCACCACATCTCATAGGTGGTTGTGAGCCACCATGTAGTTGCTGGGAATTGAACTCAGGACCTCTGGAGGAACAGCCAGTGCTCTTAACCCCTCAATCATCTTTCCAGCCCCCACCACAGTATTCTTTTAGAATCTTTGAATCTAAGTTTCTCTCTCTCTCGCTCCTTTCTTCTCCAAATTCATAGCATATTTACCACCAAATATTAAAATATACACGAGCAAAGGAGTCCCTGAGGAGGAACTGGGAGTGAGGCATTCCATCCCCAGCACACAAAGAAGAAAGAAACACCGGTATTTTCACAACCAAGAGCCACTTTCAATGACCCTGGGTCTTTTCCCAGTAGAAGTATCTAACTGTGTAATCACCCTTTTCAACAAGAAAAGGTCTGTGTATTATTCAGCTGTTTAGAAACCTATAGTTCTTATTCCTGCTATCTATCCGTGGCTATCTCCGATGTATTCAGTGTCGCCTCACATGTGCTAACTGGATGTCTCTCTTGCACCAGCTCATTGCTATTACAATAGAACACACAAAGTGTTAGCCCTGAGTTGATGGGAGCTCATTTCAAGTCTACTTCCCTTGCGCTCCTACTTGGCCCACCCCTATGAACATGTCACCCGGGAGGCCTGTTTTCCTGGTCTACTGGATCTGTGGCTTTTTTGTTTCTTCTCTGCGTGTGCTTGTGCTATGGGTAGAACTCGGAGGACAACTTGCAGAAGTCAGTTTCCAGCTTCCACTGTCGGGGCTCCTGAGGGTTGCGCTCAGTGGTCAGGCTTGGCCTCAAGGTCCTTCCTGGCAAAGCCATCTCGTTGGCCAGGTCTGTATATGAAGCAGCAGCCCTGTCGTGTTCTGCCCTCTGCTTTCAGCCGCTCATCTTCCTTGCTTCATCACTGTATCCCTTCTAGAAGGTCAGCGTCAGCGAGTGATGGCGGTCATGTGCAGTGCACCCAGCACTTGGCCAGTAGCCAGTGGTCAGTCGGCGTGGCCAAAAACGTGAAAGTCTAAAGGACTAAAGCTGAGTTGCAAATGAAACCAAAAGCAAAGGACGTATAAAGCTAGACACCCGGTGCAGAATGCAGAACCTCTCTTGCCATGCCAGAATTGCCAGGGCAGGTGAAGGGTGCAGAGCTGGCTAGGCTGCAGCTGAGCCTTTATATAGCCAAACTGTCCAGGATCAGCTTGTTTTGTCCAAACTGGTTACAGATAAAGCAGCCAGTATTTCTCTAAGGGGCTATCCTTCATACACACGGTGAGAGATTTAGGGTCAGCCCTCCATGCCATCTCAACTTTTCAAGCTTAGAGTGCCTTCTGTACTCTGACTGGCTTGATAGATTCCCCACCACTGACTGTCTCCTCGCCGTGTGCCTACCCCAGCCTGTTTCCTGAGCAGCCAGGGCCCAAGCCGGCTCCTTCCCATACTGAAGGGTGGGTAGATACATAATTTGTACTGCTTAGTGTAATGCCAACTTGAGGTACAAGGTGGTTGGTACAAACGGTGATCCTATCACTTGGGAGATGAAGGCAGGGGGATCATGAGTTCAGTATCATTACGGGCAACATAGCAAGTTTGAGGATAGCCTGGGCTACACAAAAACCTGTCTTTTGGGGGGAGGAGTTTCAAGACAGGGTTTCTCTGTAGCTTGAAACCTGTCCTGGAACCTGCTCTTATAGACCAGGTTGGCCTCGAACTCATAGAGATCCATCTGCCTCTGCCTCCCAAGTGCTGGAATTAAAGACGTGTACCACCACTGCCCAGCTACAAGAACCTGTCTTAAACAAATAATAATACATAAATAAAAAGATAATTAATTAATTAAAATAAAACTCCTTGTTCAAACAATAGAAAAAAATGTATTATTCAAGGTATAAAAGTAATAAGCCTGGCTTTGTTGTGTATTTACAATCCCAGCACTAAAGAGGCAAAGGCAAGAGGATCTTAAGTTTGAAGCCACCTTGAGCTATATAGCCAGATTCTGAGGAGAGAGAGAGAGAGAAAGCGGGGGGGAGGGGAAAAAGCAATAAACTATGAAGTGTTTCCATTATTCCAACATTCTTTCTACTTGTAGTGTTTTCAGTTTGTTATTTAATGTCATTCTAAATAAAGCCACATGGTGGCGCTATGGCTACCATCCCAACATTTGGGAGGCAGATATCGGAGGACCACTGCCAGTTAGTTCAAGACTACAATAGTGATGGTCTACTTATGGAGTTCTGGCCAGGCTAGCAAGGCCTGTCTCACCAAAAAGAAAAAAAGAAAAGGAAAATTTAAATAACGAGCAAGGATTTTCCATTCATTTTTATATTGTACCACGTCTGTCTTGTTTGTTTGGGGTACTGAGTACTGAATACAGTACTTGTGCGTGCTAGGTGAGTGACCTGCCACTAAGTGACATTTCCAGCCCTTTATCTATCTATCTATCTATCTATCTATCTATCTATCTATCTATCTATCTATCTATCTATTTTTAAGATTTGAGACAGGGATCCACCTTCCGGATATAAGCTGATTATATAACAAGACCTGTCTCATAAAATTTTTTTTAGAAAATACTTTCGAAGGTCAACTCATGGTAGTAACCTCAGAGCACTGAGCCCAAGAGGCCCTAGGTGACCTCATAGGTCTCACATTTGTTTGGAGAACTCCAGCCTCCTGGTCCAGTTTCCTGAGCTACTTATAGCTGTGATGGCAGTGAGACTGGGGTGGATGGTTAAGCCCTTCCAGCCTCACCCCTGCCTGCCCCTCTATCTGCCAAGAAGCCATATAACTCTTTCCTTCCTTGAGCAAACCCTGCTGTCTGCCACCCTGGGCCTTATTCTGTTCCTTCGTCTACCTGAGTGCCTCCCACAGTTGGTTTCTAGGCAGCAGCAGCAGCAGCTCCTGAAGTGGCCCCATTTCCAGGGTTGGAGATGTAACTCAGTCGGTAGAGTTTGCTTAGTGAGCGTGAAGCCATGCGTTCCATCCCCAGCTCCACAGAAACCAGACGTGGTGAGCTACAGCTTTGATCCCAGCCTTTGAGGGGTAGAGGCAGAGTCAGGAGGATGAGTACCTGGTCACCCTTGACTACAGAGTGAGTCTGGTGGCAGCTCGGGCTACATGAGACTGAAGAAGAACAAAACAAACAAACAAAATGGTGACGGCAAAGAGCTTGACTAAGGGTGGCTGAGGTGGCAGAGATGCCAGCTATGTGGGGCCTGCAGTCATGGGAGAGGGCTGATCTGACCATACACCGTCTGCCCTGCAGGTACAGTCTGTACACCCGAACCTGGCTCGGGTACCTCTTCTACCGACAGCAGCTTCGGAGGGCTCGGAATCGCTACCCCAAAGGCCATTCCAAAACTCAGCCCCGCCTCTTCAATGGTAAGCTCTAGCCGCCCCTGGCCAGCACCTCACCCTGCTCCCCAAGCTCACCTCCCTGGCTACTGCCCTTCTCCTCTCCCTTACCTGACCCCAGCTTCTCTGTCTGTCTTCCCCAGGAGTGAAGGTGCTTCCCATCCCTGTCCTCTCGGACAACTACAGCTACCTCATCATCGACACCCAGGCCGGGCTGGCTGTGGCCGTGGACCCCTCAGACCCGAGAGCTGTGCAGGTGAGGGGCGGAGTGCTGGGAGTCCCTGTGGGCACTGCCAGCGGCTCTTGCTAGACGGAGCCTGGCCCATGGTCCCCGGACTATGGGATCTGCTCCTGCATATGGGTGGGCATCCTCACACAAGAACACCCTCTTCCGCATACAGCATAGAGCCAGAGAGCAAGGGTTCTGGCCTGGGACTGTGAATCCTGGCAGTTTTCATTCTGCCCCTTACCCTCTTTGTTCCCCGGATGGATATTCTTTTTTTTCCATTTTTATTCCTTTATTTATTTATTGTTTGCGTGCTTGGGGGGTTGTTTGTCTTTTTTTTTCCTTTCTTTTCTTCTCTTCACTCCTCCTCCCCCCAGACAGGATCTCACCATGTAGCTTTAGCTAGTCTGGAACTGACATGGAGATCTGCCCCTTTCCTCCTCCCCAGTGCTAGGATTAAAGGCATGCATCACCATGCCTGGTATAGCATGGTGTGTGCATGTGTGTGTGTGAGTGTGTGTGCACGTGTGTGTGCGTGTGTGTGTATGTGCATGACATGCATGTGGAGGTCAGAGGACACCCTGTGGTTATTTCTTTCCACCTTTATTGAAGGTTCTGGTGTTGTAATTTACCTACTGATCTATCTCACCAGCCCCAGACCCTCTTTCTTCTTTGACCTCTGTCAGTATCTGGCCCTCTCTGCCTTTCCCTTCATGTTCATGTTTTATCTCTCCCTGCCTTCCTCCTTCCGTGTGTGTGTGTGTGTGTGTGTGTGTGTGTGTGTGTGTGTTGTGTGGTACTGGGAATGGAACCCAGGGTCTAGTGTTACTTTTCAATGTGAGTGTATCAGTGTCAACACCCGATGCCCCTTTTCCCCTTTTTGCTGCACCCCACTGGGTCTCTGCTCTTCCCTGTCCCCTTTGCCAGTTTATCATCCATCAGCCTGTCTCCTGCCTTTCTTTATCCCCACCCCCAACTAAACTTTCAGTGTGCTTCCCTCTGCATCCCCTCCCACCCTCAGTACCGCTTCTCTCCTCTAGGCTATCATTGAAAAGGAAAGAGTTAACTTGGTTGCCATCCTCTGCACCCACAAGCACTGGTAAGGGGCTGGGGATGCTGGGGCTGGGGCTGCTGGCAGCTTTATCTTCACAGGTTGGGCTTGAGGAGCTGGGCTCAGGGATGGGTAGGACCCACTTTCTCATGACAGCAGAGGTATAGAGGAAGGGACTGGATCTCTTATCTTGGCACTCAGCAGCTTGGAGCCTCAGAGGAGGGCAGGAACTGCTGTGTTCCATTCATGGGCATGCAGCAGGTGCCCAGAGAATGAACAGCTGTTAGCTGGCAGGTGGCACAGGGCACAGAGGTTGGAATGTTAGGCGGGTGTGGTCAGATCCACCGGGGAGAGTGTGAGGGTGACAGCTGGAGCCGAGCGGGAGAGTTCAGGAAGATCAGAGGACTGACTGGTCATGGGAGCATAGCAAGTTGGGGTGACTTAAGCAGGGAATGGCTTGAAGAAGAGCCAGGGGGTACCTTAGGGGAGCGGGAGTCCCCTGTGTTCATCTCTGCCATCCCGCAGGGACCACAGTGGAGGGAACCGTGACCTCAGCCGGCGGCACAGGGACTGTCGTGTGTACGGGAGCCCTCAGGACGGTATCCCCTACCTCACCCAGTAAGTGCCTGACCCAGACGTGGGTGGGCATTTCCTGCCTCCTGCCTTCAGTCTGCCAGGGTGTTAGCAACTGGTGACACTCTGCCTAGCTCTTAGACAGTTAAGTGGAATCCATGCAAAAAGAGTGGCCCTCTTTGCCCCAAGATGATCCACCCATAATCAGAAGAGAAAGGAAGGCTTTGCTCTGAGGCTCTGGGCACCTGTGCCTTCACCCTACTGTAGAAGCCACCCTCCTGTAAGGCATCCAACCCTTAAGTGTGGGATGGTAGCCATGATCAGCATGACATAGCTGAATTCCCTCTCTTCCTTATTGTTTTGTGTCCTAGCCCCCTGTGTCATCAGGATGTGGTCAGTGTGGGACGGCTTCAGATCCGGGCCCTGGCTACCCCTGGCCACACTCAAGGCCACCTGGTCTACCTTCTGGATGGGGAGCCCTACAAAGGTCCTTCCTGCCTCTTCTCAGGGGACCTGCTCTTCCTCTCTGGCTGTGGTGAGTTTCTGTCAAAGAGAGGGGAGGGGGAAGAGGAGGGAGAGACCAGCCAGAGCAGCCCCTGTCCCATGTCCCATTTAGAAATGTTGGTTCCCGGCAGTCCAGTGGCAGTCACCGCCGCTTGCGTTGTCTGATTGTTTATGTTCTCAAGATCCTCACAGGGGCTAGGCCTATGATGAAGACCCGACCCTTTAAGCAAACACCCATAGAGCACTGATTTCCACTGGGTGGGACCTGTTTCCCCAATAGTGACCAGGAAGAAGAAGCCATGGAAAGTTGAGGATACTTAAATAGGAAGGAAGCACTGTGGGTGGGTGAGGACCCCAAGTCCTAGACTGCAGAGTCCCCCAGTGCAGCCAACTCTAAGACTCTCTTAGTGGGAGGATCATTTCTACCCATCGAGCCTAGACCCCAGGAGGCCAGCCTGAAGACTCAGCAGCCTTGCCCTCCACATGTGTGTGTAGGGGCTTCACACCAGCTCTCCCATAAGGAGGGAGTAGATGCCTGGGGATGGCCGGGCAGGACTCAGTTGAAGGACCAGAGGCTGAGGTCCCACCCCACCGCTCTGTACCTTAGACCACACCGTGTTACCCTTTCACATTTGACCCCACGCAGGACGGACCTTCGAAGGCACAGCAGAGACCATGCTGAGCTCGCTGGACACCGTGTTAGACCTGGGTGATGACACCCTGCTGTGGCCTGGTGAGGTGTCCCCTCCCTCCTCCCAGCCCCTCGCTTTCTTAGAGACCTGCAAGCTCAGTTCATGGGCCCAGAGGCCGCACAGCCAGTCCTCCAGGGGTGGGACAGACACTTCCCTCCTTCCTGGAGTTAATACTGGCTATATGATATTGACAAATTTTGTACCCTGATATTAAGTCTCTCTGCTGATGAAATAATCAGATAAGACCGAATTAAAGTTCAGGTTTTAATCTGAGCCAAGCATTCCCAGGTAGTCCTAGGGGAAGAAGAGAAACCACGAGGGAGAACCACATGGCAAGCCTTAAATATCCCGTAGGTGTGGTCTTGAGCATCTCAGGGGGAGGAGCTGACCCTTGGTGGGTTTTCTTTGGGCAGGGTCTGGAGAGGGCAGCTCCAGGGGAAATCCCTGACAGATGTCCACACCTTTCATGCTGCTGCCCCTCCCCCATCAGCCCTTGGTCTCTTGGGAGCCCTAAAGACTCAGAGTCCTGGAGAGATACCTAATCGTTCAGATAATTATGGTCACAGTCCAAACAGAAAGTAGCTTTTGCTTGTCTGAGAGAACAGTAAATCTCGTCCACGTGTACCCGTGTGGTGCTCATTTGTGTAGTGGATACTGTGTGCACCGTTGGGCTACACACACACACACACACACACACACACACACAAACTCTTCCCAATTCTCCCCCTTCTTACCCATCCAACTCTTTATATTTTTCTTTCAATTTTTGCCTGGCATTCTCTTCTCCACTTGCCAAATTAGAAAACTGTGGCTTAGGGAGTCATCAGGGAAGTCATGCTGAGCGAGGTAAGAGGCCAGCTGTGGCCTCTCAGCTCCAAAGTTAGTGATTTTCCCCCATGAGTCCAAACCGCTGCCCAAACTGCCTCTTCCTTTTCTTTCTCTGCCCCCGCAACAGTGCCCTTAGTTGGAAAAGCAACTTTGGTTTTGAGGTTTTCCAAGAGCCCCTGCCCTCCCCTCTGCTGGCTGGGTAGCTGTGGGCCTGGGGCCTTGGAGTAGGACCGACTTATAATCTCAAAGCCTCTCTTTGCCCTGCTTCCTGGCCCCCTGACCTTGCTAGGACATGAATATGCGGAAGAGAACCTGGGCTTCGCAGGTGTGGTGGAGCCCGAGAACCTGGCCCGGGAGAGGAAGATGCAGTGGGTGCAGAGGCAGCGGATGGAACGCAAGAGCACAGTGAGGCCTGGGGAATGGGATGGGGTGAGATGGGGAACTTGGCCATTGTCTAGCCAAGGCTGTCGCTGCCCAGCCTGGGCCCGCGAGTGCTTTCCAGAGCTCCGGCCTCCTACCCTGGGAGGGTAGGGTCCTTTTCCCAGGTTCTCTCCACTTATCCCTGTGTCTCTTGCTCTGCAGTGCCCATCCACCCTGGGAGAGGAGCGCACCTACAACCCATTCCTGAGAACCCATTGCCTGGCATTACAGGAAGCTCTGGGACCGGGGCCAGGCCCCACCAGTGACGATGGCTGCTCCCGGGCTCAGCTCCTGGAGGAGCTGCGCCGGCTGAAGGACATGCATAAGAGCAAGTGACACCCCAGCCCACCCCATCCCGGCTGTCCCTGCCCATCACCCACACCTCGCCATCCTTTTCATCACTAATGCCACCACCGCCACTGGTGCCCTAGGCAGCACCATTTCCTCCAGACTGTTCCGGGAGGGCACAGCCCAGCAGGGACCTAGAGGAGAAGGCAGCAGCAGGCCAGTATGGCTGGGTGTTTAGGAAGGCAGCACCCGGGACATCTCTAGACTTTGCTGCCTTGGAGGGTCTGCCTCCCTTCCCCAACTCGTAGACCAATAGCCAGATGGTGAAAGGCTGCTGTGGGCTCCCTTCCAGAGGCCACACCCCCACTGGAGCCCTAGAACCCAGGAGAGCGGAGCACTGACCTGGCCAGTCTATCCTCCACTCTTCCCCCTCTAGGGTTGTCAGAGAAGCTCACCCCGAAAACAGTGTTGTAAGGTGTGGTTCCTGGGAGAGTGGTCACCAACAGGGGCTGCTGGACCCTAGGTGACGGAGACTCTAAGCCCTACCTTGCCTACCCTGCTAAGACATCGCCAGACAGAGCTGTTCCTAAGAACACACAGGGGCTGGAAGCCTGGCTCTGGCCAATCCCTGCCTCAGTCTGGCCAATCCCTGAAGGCCAGAGGGAAAGTTTCCTGATTGCCAAGGAATCTTTTGCCTCAGGCCATGGAGACACAAGACACTGGGATACAGAGCCACGCGCCACACATATGTCCTGGGTCTGCCACTGGCCTCTGCTCCTGCCCCGGTCACAAGGGCCTGCCTTCCCAGGGGAGAGTGAGCTGTGGTCTGCCTGAGAGATCCTGCTTTCCCCTTGGAGCCCTTGTCCTTAGGGATTCCTGCCTGCTTCTGTCTTCCTTAACATCTTTTGTTTTATCCTCATCTCTTTTCTTCTTGATGTCATCAAAGGCTGATTCTTTCAGTCCTGGTACTCATCTGGCTCCTTGCAGTTTTCAAAAAAAGAAGAAAGACCTTCCATCTCCACATGATTTCCCGTCGGATCCCAGGCCCCACGCTGGCAGTGTTCAGAAAGCCGAGGTCTGGGATCAGGGAGCTCAGTTGAGTGTCAACTTCCAGGACCCAGGCTCAAGTCTGCCCCACTGCTCATCCCTCCTCCCACTCTGCTTGTCCTCTGGTCTCAGGTCAAGGTCCCTCTTGGGCCACGGTGAGGACCGCTGTGGTTAGCTAGGAGCCTCCCCCTGGGATGCGCAGTGCCCCCTGCTGATCCTCCCAGATGCCCCTGCCCTCAGTTCTCCAGTCATCTGGCCTCCGCTGCCCTCTCCAGCCCCAGCCTTTGGAACCCACTCTAGCAATATCACCAGACTAGTTAGCCTCCCCGCCCCCAAGACACGCAGTTCCACGCCTTTGTGCCTTCGCTCACGCTGTTTCTTCAGCCGGAATGCCTTCCCACTCCTCCTGCCTCCTCTGCCTGGCAAATGCCTGTATTAGCCTCTCCCAGGCTCCTCCCCCAGGAAGGCGACCTCCGCACCTGTAAATGCTTCTCGTGGCGCCCATCACACCATACTTTACTTGTTTACATGTTTGCCCCCCTTCTAGACTGTGAACCCTTACGGGCATGGACCGTATCTTATGCATCTCTGTATTCTGCGCCTAGCACGGTGCCTGGCACACAGTAGGCGCTCAATAAATGTTGAATGAATGATTTAACTCAATGGCCTATCTGTGCTGCTGCATGGGTAACAGCTGCAGAGAGCCTGCTCACTGTTGTCTGGGGGTCACTGAGGGTCACTCCATGGGGAGAGCTTTGGACAGCCTATCCAGTACTGCGCCCTGGGCTCAATCCCCAGGAACATCAGAATAGCGCAAGAACAACGCCCTTCATGTGTTCCTTCCACAGCCCATGTGTGGGTACCCTTGTCTTTCCCTCAGCTTGAGACACACAGGACACCGCTAGCTACAGTCCAGTAAGATAGAACACTTCAGGAGCACAACCTTGCCTCCAGCCTGTCTCTCTCTATTTGGTTTTTCGAGATAGGATCTGTGTAGTTCTGGCCTGTCCTGGAACTGGCTCTAAAGACCGGGCTGACCTCAAACTCAGAGATCCACCTGCCTTTACCTCCTGAGTACTGGGATTAAAGGTAGCTAGGCCACCACCACACCCAGAAGACTTTTCCCCTCTAACTTGTTTTAGCACATCTGTGTTAAAAAAACAGGCCAGACTGGTCTACAAGAGCTAGTTCCAGGACAGGCTCCAAAGCTACAGAGAAACCCTGTCTAGAAAAACAGAAAGAAAGAAAGAGAGAAGCCGGGCGGTGGTGGCGCACGCCTTTAATCCCAGCACTCGGGAGGCAGAGGCAGGCGGATCTCTGAGTTCGAGGCCAGCCTGGTCTACAAGAGCTAGTTCCAGGACAGGCTCTAGGGAAACCCTGTCTCGAAAAACCAAAAAAAAAAAAAGAGAGAGAGAGAGAGAGAGAGAGAGAGAGAGAGAGAGAGAGAGAGAGAGAGAGAGAGAGAGAGAGAGAAAGAAGGAAAGGAAAGGAAAGAAAGAGCTGCAGCTGGACATCATGGCGCACGCCTTTAATCCCAGCACTTGGGGGCAGAGACAGGTGAATCTCTGTGAGTTCTAGATCAACCTAGTCTACAAAGAGATTTCCAGGACAGCAAGTCTACACAGAGAAACCCTGTCTAAAAACAAAAAAACCACAACAAACAAAACCCAAGCTGGAGTCCTGTTTATGTCTTGCTTTATTTCATTGAATTTATCTTTTTGTAGATTCTTGTTTTTAGTGAGCGAGACTGACTGGTTTTTAGTTCGTGAAGGTAATTAAAGATATTTCTTTTTTAAAAACATTTTTAAATGATTTGTTTATACTATTTTATATGTGTTGCTGTTTTGGCTACATGTGTGTCATATGTGTCATGACAGCATCAGATCCCCTGGAACTGGAATTACAGACATCTGTGAGTCACCGTCTGGATGCTGGGAATTAAACCCAGGTCCTCTGGAAGAGCAGCCAGTGCTCTTAACCGCTGAACCATCTCTCCAGCCTGAAACATGCACTATTTGGGTGGGTGGATGGGGGTTCCAGATAGGATTTCTCAAGATATTTGTTAAATTAGGACACCATGAAGTAGAGTGAGCCCTAGCTGTGGGGTGGCCTTGTGTGGCTGAAGAGCAGCACTCACCGGCACAGTATCATACCAGACCTGGCGAGAACGGTTCTCCTACCCTGGCAGATGTTAGCCTCCCTCTTAGGCATGGGGATGGGCCATGGTCCTCACCTTCCTCATGCAGGCAAGCTCTATGATGAGTCTGACTCACTGCTGTCCTGGTGGATGCGCCCAGGTCCTGGACCACACAGGTCGCTCTGGGCATCCTCAGTGGAAGGAGCTCTCGTGGATAGTTCTAGGGCTGGGGAAGCACTTCCATGGGCCTTGGGGATCCTCCCACCTGACTGTCCACTTTGAATGACAGGTGAGCATGTACATCTGCAGCTCGTGCTTCCCAAACAACCTGAGATTTTGCTCATAGGATTGTGGGTACCATCAGTCTTAGATCCCTGGGAATCAGTCCCAGCTCTGCCCAGTTTGGCAATGTCTTGGGCAAGTAATTTCCCTGTCTTATTTCTTTAAGAGGCTATGAGGAACAGCATCTCCATGGGTTGGGTAGGCAACCTGAAATTGACATACTTCAAGTCACATCCTACCGACTTCAGGCACCTACAGAGCCAGGGATTCAGAGTATCTTCACTAGGGGGCAGATGGAGGAGGATTGCAGGTTTGAGGCCAGACTGGACTACATCCCGAGACCCTGTCTCATAACAATAGCAGTGTGCTGTCACACACCGTTATCCTAGCAATTAGAAGACAGAAGCAGGAGAGGCAGAAGTCCAAAGCCAGCCTGGGCTACATGGTGAACTGGAGACTCACTTGGGCTACATGGAGATATCTCTGGTCTACTCTGTCTCAACAAAGAAGCAACAACAAGAAAACCAAAAGACACTGGGCGGTGGTGGTACATGCCTTTAGTCCCATAAAGACAGTTGGATCTCTGTGAGTTCAAGATCAGCCTGGTCTAGTCCAGGATAGCCAGGGCTGTTACACAGAGAAATCCTGTCTTAAAAAAAAAAAGTCTTTTTAACCACAAAAGTAAATAGATAGATAGGTGGTGGTGCACACCTTTAATCTCAGCTCTCAGGAAGCAGGAGCAGGCGAATCTCTGAGTTCGAGGCCAGCGTGGTCTATAAGAGCTAGTTCCAGGACAAGCTCCAAAACCCTGTCTCGTAAAACCAAAAGATAGATAGATAGATAGATAGATAGATAGATAGATAGATAGATAGATAGATAGACAGACAGATAGATAATCTTCATTCAGCTCTACTTTCTTCTGTATTCATTTCTTACCCTGTCTGACTTTTTCCTTGCAGGACACACATGGTCTCTAGAAATTTCAGCCTCACAGTCTGTCAGTTCATCAAGCCCAGCAGAATCTCCTTTAGTTCCAGGAGTGGGGTTCTTTTGGTCCATCTTGAGTCATACGATCAAGGATAGGCTCTATCATTTCCAACATTATCACATTGAACTGAACAAAGGAGAATCCCAATCAGCAGGTGACTGACAATAGAAACAATGCCCAACAACCTAAGCATAAACTTCCACCAACGTCCCTCGGAGTCTGATGGGGAGCATTGGGAGGGAGAGGCATATACAGCCACTTTGAAAAGGGCCATCTTAGATTTCTGGGGCTCTTAGGAGGTAACTTGTGGTAAGCATGTGGACTGACCCCAAAGATGTTTGAATAACCACTGCCTGACTGGGAAATCTGTCTTTAATTAATTAATACATAAATAAGAAAGGAAGGAAGGAAGAAGAAATTGGACTAGAACCTGGTCATGAAAGTTTTATACATTCCAAGTTCAAGCTAAATAAGAGAGAAGATTTGAACCTGGGTTGATCTGAATTCAAAGATAGGTCCTGCCTCTGATTGACTGCATGCAACCCAAGATGGGTGACTGCCACTGGGTTTTGCAGACTGGTTTGAACTGCAAGAGATGCACAATGTCTTCCAGCCAAGAAGCAATGTCTCCTTCAAACAATATCATAATAAGCCCAGGGCCAGTCCACTGGGCACTAGAACAAAGTTTTCAAGAACAAGAGCTATGGCCAGGTACGATGGCACACTCCTGTAATCCCATAGTTGGGAGGCAGAGGCAGGGGGATCT
Source organism: Arvicola amphibius (assembly GCF_903992535.2). Lineage (NCBI taxonomy): Eukaryota > Metazoa > Chordata > Mammalia > Rodentia > Cricetidae > Arvicola > Arvicola amphibius. The sequence goes on along the minus strand of NC_052054.1, from coordinate 117,051,775 downwards.
CTATGATTTCAAGGTCAGACTTGTCTATACAGAGAGTTCCAAGCCAGCTAGGGCTATATAGTGAGGCCATATCTCAAACAAACAGACAGACAGACAAAGATCTGGAACCCCAGGTAGGTTGGAGTCTGTAGTTCCCTTCCATAGGCAGGTGGCCTTTCTAAATCTGGGTTCGTCATCTGTCAACTGGGACAATAATGGTACCAAGACAAGAAGCTTGCTGTGAGCACTGAATGTGTTAATACTTGCAGAACTCCAGGTCAGTAGATGCTGCTCAGTGGCCAGAGCCAGTGTGTCCCACCCAACACCCCCAGTTTCCACCCAGCTGGCTTGTCCTCTTGCTCTAGTGTATGTTCACGCTGGCTCAGGGAGCATCACACAATAACGGTGAAGAAAACTGTTAAAAAACAAAACAAAACAACCGGATGGTGGCGGTGCACACCTTTAATCCCAGCACTCGGGAGGCAGAGGCAGGTGGATCTCTGTCAGTTAGAGGCCAGCCTGGTCTACAGACTGAGTTTTAGGACAGGCTCCAAAGCTACACAGAGAAACCCTGTCTCAACCCCCCTTCCTCACCCCCAAAAAACCCACTGGAATTGTAGGCATGCACTACCATGCTCTGGTGGGCCTTTTGTTTATCTGGATTTTATGCATTGCTGGGGATCAGCCTGGGGTGTAGACAAGTCTGTACCACCGAGTCAAACTCACGGCAGCTACATTTTCTTTTAATTTTATCCTAATAACCAGAATAATTTAGGGGCTGGAGGTATAGCTCAGGTGATAGAGTGCTTACCTAACGTTCCTGAAGCCCTGGGTTCAGTCCCACATAGCTCATGAGCCGAGCATGGCGTTCCACAGTTCTAGTCTCAGCACTCAGGAGAAATTCCACATGAGCCTTGACTATATAAGGCATCCGTGTCTAACCTAAGACACTTGGCAACCCAACTCTAAAAAGAAATTGGAGTGTGTTGGTGACAACAAAAAGGAAGAGTTTTTATCTTTATATAAATTCATATTATGAAAGCAATAGGTTTGCTTTTGTTTAGTTTTTAATTAAAAATATTTTTTTAAAGTAGTCTCAAAATATAGCTCTGGCTGACCCTTGAAATCCCTGTATCGACCAGGTTGGTCTCTAACTCACAGAGTTCTGCCTGCCTCTGCACTCTGAGTACTGGGTCTAAAGATGTGTATATACCACCATCCGTAGCTAAAAATGCAATTTCTTAAGCTCACAGTTGTTGTGGGACACTGATTTTGTACCCTGTAAAGATTTATCCTCTGTATTGCTTTAATAAAATGCTGATTGGCCAGTAGCCAGATGGGAAGTATAGGTGGGGAAACTAGAATAGGAGAATTCTGGGAAGAGGAAAGGTTGAGTCTGCAGTCTGCAGATGCAGAGGAAGCAAGATGAGAATGCCTCGCTGATAAAAGGTGCCAAGCCACATGGCTAACACAGACAAGGATTATGGGTTGATGTAGGATGTAAGAGATAATAAGAAGCTTGAACTAATAAGTCAACCAGTTTATGATTAATGCAGACCTCTGTGTGTTTCTTTGGGACTAAACAGATATGGGACCAGGCAGGATAGATATTGCAGTCACCACAGTGTTCTGCCTGCATGTTTGCCTGCAGCCAGAAGAGGGCACCAGATCTCATTCTAGATGGTTGTGAGCCACCATGTGGTTGCTGGGAATCAAACTCAGGACCTCTGGAAGAGTAGCCAGTGCTTTAAACCTCTGAACTATCTCTCCAGCCCCCTAAAAAATGTAACTTAAAAATGTCACCAAGCCTGACCACCTGAGTTGGAGTCCCCAGAACTCACATGGCACAAGGATAGAACTGGCTTCCAGAAGTTGTCTCCTGATCTCCAGATACATGCAGTGTGATGCACACCCTACACAAATAAATTCAATAAAGCCAATAAAAATATTAAATGGAATATGGAGGCCCCATGAAGAGCACCATCCTAACTGACAGGATGGAACAACCCTTCGGTGTCTAAGGCTAGTTAGTGTCAAGAATTTCTCTGAGGAGCTGGCTATTATGCTGACCTGTTTGTATTGGATATAGCATCAACTCCAACATGACCAAAGGAGAATCATATGGCCACAGCTTGGGGTATGAGTCACATAGCCACTCCTTTTCCAAGTCTGTTTCTAACTACTTTAGGTGCTGTTGCACTAGAAGTTCACACATCTGCTGCCGCCCAGTCATCTCTCATCTATTGCTTCCTGGTTTCCTGATTGCCTCAATATTCTCTTTCTTCCTTTCTTCCTTTCTTCCTTCCTTCCTTCTTTTCTTTTATTATCTTTTTTTGTTTTTTTTTTCTTTAACTTCATTTTGTTTTCAGGACAGAATCTCTCTGTGCAGCCCTGGCTATCCTAGAACTTTCTCTGTAGACCAGACTCAGAGATTTGCTTGTCTCTGCCTCTCAAGTGTTGGGATTAAAGGCATGTGCCACCACTGCCTGGATTTATTTTCATCTTTTTAAAAGAGTCTCATGCAACTGAAGATGGCCTCAAACTCAATATGTAGCTGAGAATGACTTGGATTTCTGCTTCCCTTGCCTGGATCTCCCACGTGATGACTCATGACCATGCGCCATCCTATCCTTTATGCACAAACTCAAGTCTGACTCTGTCTGGTCATGCCATGGCTCTTTCAAGGATTAGCTATGTGATGTTTGGAAACCATTGAACCTCTCTATGCCTTAGTTCTCTTATCCACAGGGTGGAGGTAATAAAGCATGGTAGTGCATACCTGTAATCCCAAAACTTGAAAGGTAGAGGCAGGAAAATGACAAGCTCTAGACCAGTCTGTTTTACATAGTGAGTTTCAGGACAGCAACGGCTATATAGAGAGACCCTGTCTCCAAAACAACCACCATAAAACCAACCAACCAACCAACCAACCAACCAGCCCAAGAGTTTGCTATGCCTCCCAGTGCCATCATTATTACGCTCCTCTGTTTCTGAAAGAGTAGACCTCCTTGAATTTACCACAAGATGGCAGTGTAGTAAGGTGAAAAGAGCAAGCTTGGTGAGCCACACAGTGCTGGGCAAAGCGTAGCCTGCTCTGCAGAGCAGTTGGCCTTGCTGGCTGAAGGCTGAGCTTGCAGGAAAGATGAACAGCATGTGGTGGGCCCAGGAACTAGAAATATAGTTGCTATTGAATTGCATGGCTTTCCCATCATCATAAAGGTGATGAATGGACGGGAGGTTGAGCCATTGGCGGTTGGAAACTATCTATATCAGGACTATTGCTCACAAAGATAATGATACAACCTAGAGGCAGACTCTGTGTGTGAGCCTGGATCTGGCTTTAAACTCCTGATCGTCCTTCCTTGGAGTCAGGCATGTGTCCGCTACTTCTTTTTATTATAGTTTTATTTTATGTGTTTGGGTGTTTTGCTGAATGCCCACAGAAGAGGGAACTGGATCCCACAGAACTGAAGAGAGTTGTGAGCCATCATCTGGGTGCTTGGATTCAAACCCAGGTCTTCTGGAAAAGGAGCCAGTGCTCTCAACAGCTGAGCTATCTCTCCATTCCAAGAAAGTATTTTACTGGTTTTACCTTGCCTCTTAAGAACATCAAAGGCTCCCTCTGCTGGACAACCGCTAAAGCTTGGGCTGAGCCCCAAAGACTGAAAAATCTAGGCTCAGTAAAGGTTGATTGCCCTTTAAGGGGCAGTAACTAGCTTCTGGTTGCCATGGAGACAACTAGCCACAGACTGACTGACCTCAATCAGCATGTCTTCCAAAGTTTTCCCCACAGGTAGGGAATGGGCTGTTGTTCTGTGGGTGGAAGGAGAAGGGATATTTCTCCCTTACAACCTAACCTGAGCGTGGTCTTAGTAAATTCAGCTCCTGGGGACAGGGATCAGAACTAGGGTGCCCTTCGTACCCTGCCTTTTCCCCAGGATCTGACATCTTATCTTCTCCTTCCTCTTGTAGGCTCCCGAGCCAAGGACAACCAACATGCAAGTCAGCCGCTGCAGCAGCAGCAGCAGCAGCAGCAACAACAACAACAACAGCAGCGTGAGCAACAGCCATTCCTAGAGGCCAATGCTGAAGCCATCAACTTCCTCGACTCCTTCCGTGAGCCAAAAGGTGGGGTGGGCATGGGAAGAGCTGCGAGTCTGGGGAAGAAGGAAGAGAGACTCAGCCCTGTCTCTCTCCACTGGATTTGCTCGGGTTTGTGGAGGGACAAGACTCTGGGGCGGGTCACCAGCTGGCACCTGCTGATGACAGGGAGCAGTTGCAAGGCTGGCAAGGAGATGGCAGACATGGCAAGGGGTAAGTGGGTGCTTTGGGGTCTAGAAGCTGGACCCGGAGAGAGCTTCTTTCACCAAACAGGGCTGGAGAAACTGCTGGTCTTCTTCCCCGAGACTCTGGCCATCGTCTCAGACACAGGGGAGCCTCAGGGAGAGCTGACCATCGAGGTGCAGAAAGGGAAGTACAAGGATGACCAGGGCATCCTGACCCACTGTCTCCTGGTTCACGCTTTTAGCCGAGGCTTCATCGATAAATCGCCATGCGGAAGCTCCCTCCTAGGTAGAGTTCAGCTGCCCTGTACCACAGCCCCTACCCCAGTCCATGTGTCCTCAGTCAGGACCTGCAGCCCTTGACTTTTGCGGGTACTAGGGCAAGAAGACATGGCGGGAAGGACAGAGCAAGGCTGACCCCCCTGTTATTTTCCCATGGCCATATTGCACCAGCCTGGGCCAGCCTTCCCTAGGGTCTATTTCAGACTCCTGTCTCCTGTGACGTCGGCACTTGCCTCCCTGTACCCCAGGCTACCTAACCAATAACCTGGAGCTAATGGAGCAGCACAGTCAAGAGTTCATTAAGGTACTGACTCCCAGCCACCCCTAGCCTTGCTTCCGGGTTGAGGGTAAGCAAGAACACAGACCCTTTGAGGGTGGGAGGACCCCAGGAAAGCATCACACTACTGTCACCCACCAATCTGCTCCTCTGTCACACACAGCTGGATGGCCAGCCACCTCCATTACTGCTATTAATGTTCTACAGAGCCCAGCCCACCGGGGCCTCCTCTGGCCTGAAAGCCTGAACACTTCCCAGGGCCCTGTGGCCTGGCCTTTCCCAGAGCCTGTCACCACTAACCCTTTCAGTGTCCTGGATCAAAACCCCTCACCCAGTCTTCAGTAACTTCCTCTATGGGGCCATGACCTAGCTAAACACAGATGACCTGGGCCTTCCGGGCTTCTCAGAGAATCTGTTTCCAGCTTCAAGCCTGTGTGCTGTTCCAAGATGTATCACTGTTTGCTTTCCTATCGCATAGTACGGTCTTACTCCTGACTGCCACCATAAATGGAAGCCTTCGTCCTTCCTTCCTTTTTTTGTTTTGTTTTTTGTTTTTCCAGATAAAGTTTGTGTCCTGGAACTCACTCTGAAGACCAGGCTGGCATCTAACTCAAAGATCCACCTGCTTCTGCCTCCCCAGTGCTGGGAATAAAGGCGTGCGTGCAACATTACCAACCAGCTCTTTCTTCTTCTTCTTCTTCTTCTTCTTCTTCTTCTTCTTCTTCTTCTTCTTCTTCTTCTTCTTCCTCTTCCTCCTCCTCTTCCTTCTCCTCCTCCTCCTCCTCCTCCTCCTCCTCCTTCTTCTTCTGACAGTCTCATAGCCAGACTGACCTCAAACTTGGATGACTAAGTTTGAGGTCAAATTTAGGATGACTCAAACTAAGGATGACTTTGAACCCCGATCCTGCTTTTCCCCTTCCAAGTGCAGGACCACTACATCAGGCTTTGAGACTTTTCATCCATCTGTTTGTCTGTCTTATTTTTAAGCTTTTTGCTTTATTGAGACAAGGATTGGAAGTAGACAAGGTTGGGTTCCAGCTTAATCCTCCTGCCTCAGTCTCTCAAGTGCTATGATTATAGAAAGTACATCACCATGGACAGCTGTTTGTCATTTTACATTTTTTCTTATTTGGGGGAGGACACATGTGGAAATCAGTCAGAAGGCAGCGTTTGGGAGTTGGTTCTCTCCTTCCACCGGAGACTGTGGGAGCCAGACTCCAGCTCCAGTTGTCACTTTTGTGTAGCGGGTACTCTTACCCACTGAGACCACGGAGACACCTTGCTGGCCCTGCTTATCATTTTTATTTTAGATCCAAGTCTTTACACTTCTATTTTGTTTTTTATAAAGAATAAGACTGAAGCTGGGTGGTGGTGGCGCACACCTTTGATCCCAGCACTCCAGGAAGTAGAGGCTGGCAGATCTTTGTGCAAGGCTAGCCTGGTTTACTCAGTGAGTTCCAGTACACCCAAGGGTACACAGTGAAATCCTGTCTCAAAAAACCAGCGAGAGAGAGAGAGAGAGAGAGAGAGAGAGAGAGAGAGAGAGAGAGGAGAGGAGAGAGAGAGAGAGAGAGAGAGAGAGAGAGAGAATAAGACTGGCCAGGCGGTGGTGGCACACGCCTTTAATCCCAGTGCTTGGGAGGCAGAGGCAGGCGGATTTCTGTGAGTTTGAGACCAGCCTGGTCTACAAGAGCTAGTTCCAGGACAGGCTCCAAAGCTACAGAGAAATCCTGTCTCGAAAAATTAAAAAAAAAAAAAAAAGAACAAGACTGATTTATCAGAGCTTGGGAGGTTGAGGCAGGAGAATTGCTGCAAGTACAAAACTATCCTGGGCTACATAGGGAGTTCCAGGTTATTCTGAACCACTTTGTCTCAGAAAAACAAAATACAAACAAACAAACAGAAGAAAGGGTGGGCACTGGCCTCTTAAGGGTGAGCGCTCTATTCACCATGTGCTCTGGCCTTCAGTTTCCCATGCTCCCCATGGAACGGAAGATGAGTATCCTGAAGCAGGATGACCAAATGGTTGTGACCAGAAGTGTCAAGGAGGGTGAGGTAAGAGTGTGAAGCCACATCAGGGACGAGCTTGTGTGAGGCCGGGTGCCCAGACCAAGCTCTTGAGACGCACTCCACACTCAACACCTCCTGCCTCTCCTGAGCTCCAGGCTCTGACTCAGATCTGCCCCAACAGGAAACTAAGACTGGAGTCTCCATCTTCCCCTGTCAGTCACTTAAGGGCTTTGTCTCCAGCGCCGCCAATCTGGTACTTCTGAGAGTGATGGCCTGGCAGAAGTCAGTGCCCAGCGGTGCTCGCTTCCTGGCCTTGGACACAGAGGGCAAACTCTGCTATTGCACCTATGTGAGTACTCTCTCTGGGCAAGGGAATTGGCCTGACACAGTGGTCCAGTATACTTGGGAGGGAAAAGCAGGGGAATCAGAAGTTCAAAGTCATCCTCAGCTACCTGTCAAGTTTGAGGTCAGTCTGGCTATGAGACTGTCAAAAAAAAAGAAAAAAGAAAAAAAAAAAAGAAAAAAAAAGAGCTGGGCAAACTAGAAGGATCACAAAGATCATGGAGGTGGGAAAGACAGATGTAAACGTGGAGAGAGCGGCTACCGAGGTGGGTGGGTATTAAGTCATGAGAGTAGAATGCCATAAGCCAGGGCAACAGCAATTAAGAACTACATTTAATAGAAGGAAGGTTGAGGATGGAGCAGGTGGAATTAGTGGGGAATAGGTGGGAAGCAACCTTCTTTGCATGAGCTTCAATACGGAAGAAAGAAACATAAAGTTATTCTGCTTTCTAAATATACATCCTCTAAGGCTGGAGAGATGAAGTGATGAAGCATGAGGACCTGAGTTTGACCCTCAAAACCATATATGTGGGTGCACACTTATAATCCCAGACCTGGAGAGGTAAAGACAGCCTGGCTGAATCAGGCAACCTCGGGTCCCAGTGAGACTCTGTTTCCCAAAAACAAGGTGAAGGTAGAGAGAGGACTCAGTGGTTAAGATCACTTACTGGTCTTGCAGAAGACCCGCGATCAGTTCCCAGCACCCATGTGGGAGCTCACAACCTTCTGTAATCCATGTTACAGGGGATCTAATGCCCTCCTCTTGCCTCTGAGCTCTGAGGGCATTAGGCACACACACACACACACACACACACACACACACACACACACACACAAAACACAGCATCTAAAGCCAGTCGTGTACCTATAATCTCAGTACTTGGGAAGTGGATACGGAAGGCCAAGCAGTTCCAAGTCATCGTCAGCTATCTGTTTATTACAAGGCCAGCCTGTGCTACATGATATCCTCTCAACAACAAAAATCATACCTTATCTAGGGTTTGAAAGTGCTAGGCAAATGTTTCACCTCAGTCCAAAGATATCTTTTTTTTTTCAACAGGTTGTGTGTGTGGGTGTGTGTGGGTGCGCGCGCATGCGTGTGTATGTGTGTGGTCCAAACTGGCTTTATCTTCTCAATCCTCCCACATTAACCTCCCAAATGCTGGGATTTCAATTGCACTTGTGTACACCTGGATGGCACACCTGACTTTCTGTGTGTGTGTGTGTATGTGTGTGTGCACTACAGGTTTGTGCAGGTGGAGGACAGTGATCAATGCAGGTCTTCCTTCCTTCCTTCCTTCCTTCCTTCCTTCCTTCCTTCCTTCCTTCCTTCCTTCCGCTTCTTTCCTTCTTTTGGTTTTTGACATAGGGTCTCTCTGTGTAGCCCTGACTGTCCTGGAACTTGCTCTGTAGACCAGGCTGACCTTGAACTCAGAGATCTGCCTGCTTCTGCCTGCCCGGCTCAGGATTTTTTCTAAAGCACTGTCTGCCTGGTGAGACAGGCCCTCTCATTGGACAGCACCTTCCACTCCACCCTGATGCTCGGCCCTGAAACAAAATAAGCCAGCTAGCAGCACTCCTCCATTGAGATGGCTTGGGCAGGGGGTGGCAGCGGGTGGCCAAAACTGGCTGTGAAGAATCCCCAACTTATCTATCTTTGTGGCGCGTGAGGAACTGAAATGCTAAGTATGTCTTCTCACTGGTGAGCAGGAATGAGGAGGATAGGGCTTGAGGAGACAGGGTCACCGTGGTGGGCAACCACCTCACCATAGCCCCCACTTTGGTTGCTGCAGGAATCCCTGGGCTTCCAGACAATGCAACTGGGCCACCAGCAGTCTGAGATGTTCATCGTGGAACAAACCATCCACTCTAAAGAGGACATCCCCTTCTCCTGTCAATTCTACCTGCTCTCTGATGGGTGAGCCACTGGTGGGGAGGACCGAGGTGATAGTGTCACATAAAGTATGAGTTGTCTGACCATGAAGAAAGGCTGGGCGGCGGTGGTGCACGCCTTTAATCCCAGCACTTGGGAAGTAGAGGAAGGCAGATCTCTGTGAGTTCAAGGCCAGCCTGCTCTACAAGAGCTAGTTCCAGAACAAGCTCCAAAGCTACAGAGAAACCCTATTTTGAAAAACAAGCAAACAAACAAAGAAAAAAGAAAGGACATTCATGGGATGGAGTGGGGCACAGGGGTCACTATTATTCCCGTGATACTGCCAGGAAAATGTGTAATTGAGGTCTGGGTGTACCTTTGCTTTGTCCAACTCAGTCTTCCCGCTTTAGTACCTTAGGTCCTGGACTATAAATGTGTGTTATCTTTTAAGGCAAGGCCTGATGCTTGCCATTGTCTGGGACAGGACCCAAGAACTACAGAGATAAGGAGAGGAAGCAGATTAAACAGGGGCCTCAAGGCAGCTCTCATGGGGACACCATAGTGTCTTACCTCAGCTGCCATGACAAAACACCACAAGATGAGCTGGGAACAGGTGTTCATGCGTGTCATCCCAGCCCTTGGGAAGCTGAGACAGGAGGGATGGTCCTAAGTTTGAGGGCTGTCTACAATAGTAAGAGCTCCAAAACAGGCAGGCCCAAGTTAAGAGTGGCTCGGCTGGGAAGGCAGCGAGGGAGCTTCCTGCCAAGTCTGATGACCTGAGTTCAATTCCTGGAAACCACAGGGTAGGAGAGAACCGACTCCTACAAGTTGTCACCTGGCCGGGCGGTGGTGGCGCACGCCTTTAACTCAGCTCTTTGAGAGGCCGAGGTAGGCGGATCTCTGGGAGTTCGAGGTCAGCCTGGTCTACAGAAGATAGTTCCAGGACAAGCTCCAAAGCTACAGAGAAACCCTGTCTCGGAAAAACAACCAACCAAACAAACAAACAAAACATAAAAAACAAGTTGTCACCTGACCTCCACACAAGCATGTGCCTGCCTGGTCACACACACACAGGATAAATTAACAGGATAAATTTAAAATAAAAATCACTGGATGGCTTAAACAATGGCCAGTAGGGTTGGTTCCTGCTGAGATTTCTGGCGGCTGCCACCACCCCCTGGGCCAGCGGGTAGACAGCTCTCTCTGCTTTCTCTTTCTGTTAGGAGGATGCCAATCCTCTGATTAGAGCCCTGCCATTATGACCTTCATCTAACCTTAGTCATCTCCCAGAAGGCTCCCATCACACTGTGGGGTAGTGGGTAGGTGCTGCAAGTCATTACCCTCAGCACCCTTCCGCCACCAGCCGGTGATACAGGAGACCCCCCAACTTATTCTGTATTACCCTGCAGGCACCTGGCTAAGAGAGTCCAGGTGGGCTCCCCGGGGTGTTGCATCATCACTAAGATGCCCCTCTTGAGGGAAGAGGGTAAGTGACTCGGGACAGGGAGGGACAGTGATGGGAAGGTGGGAGGAACCTGGCCTCTCTCTTGTTCGGGAAGGATCCAGCACTAGGGGTGGGACAGGGGCCTTCAATCAGGTGGAGAGGTGGCAGTCCTTCAGCCTCAGAGGGTTAGGATGGGCCTCTGCCATGAGTACTTCTCAGAACAAAGCCCCTACTTGAGAGTTTCTGGGATCATCCCCCCTGTGTGCGCCAGGGATGAGTACACAGTTCTCTTGCTCTCTCCACTTAGATGTGATTGAGCCTCCGCCCCAGTTTGCTAAGAAGCCCCTGGTGTGGGAGGAAGACCTGGAGTTATACTCGAAATTCCTGAACCGGAAGGTGAGAAGTGGCTGCAGCCAGCCTAGGGGTCCACCTGCTTCCTACTATGGACGGGGAGAGCCGAATGTACTTGTCTGGGAGATAAGGGGTCCCAGCCCAGGCGCTCCTGGTCAGCTCCGGTGGGTGACCGCTCCATGCCCCGCCAGGAGCAGCTGCGCCTCAGCCACACCAGCTATCTGCGGCAGCACCCTGAGGCCCAAGCGCTGATCTCCGACTTTTTGCTTTTCCTGCTGCTCCGCCGGCCGGACGACGTGGTCACCTTTGCTGCCGAGCACTTCGGGTCCTTCGACGTGCTGCGCCCGCCGATCCCTGCCCTGCGTTCCTCACACCGGCCCAGCCCTTTCCGCCCACTGGAGTCTGAGGAGGAGGAGGAGGAGGAGCAGGAGGAGGAAGAAGAAGAGGAGGAGGAAGAGGAAGAGGAGGAATACGAGGAGGAATACGAGGAGGAATACGAGGAGGAATACGAGGAGGAATACGAGAATGGCGACTACCTGTATGCCGCCGACGATGATGACTATGATGAAGACAACGACGATGTCGACGACGACGATGTCAACGACGTAGAAAGCGACGATGTCAAGGATAATGACGACGACGAAGTCGAAGACAATGACGACGATGACAGCCAGGATTTGGATCTGCTCAACCAGATTTTGGATCTGAAAAATGACTAGAAAGACGGCTGGGAGTGAGCCCCTGGGACTGGCAGGATCCTCGTTGCGGGTTCAGTGGGAGATAGCAGGGTCCTTCCCCCACCTCCACTCTGCCAGCAGGGACTGTCTCTGGCCAGCCCCTCTTGTTAAAAAATGTGAAGCTTTAACTTTGTTTACCCAGTGAGGTTCATCTTTTCTTCCTAGATGCTATTTTCACGGTTGTGACCGTTTCAGAGGAATGAAAATTAAGGCCTGTAGACAGATGTGTTGACAAACGCCTGTAGCCAGCGCTCAGGAGGCTGACACAGGAATACTGCTGAGAAGTTGGTAGCAAGCTAGGGCCACACGACAAGGCCCTGTCTCAAAATTAAACTAAAAATTAAGAGAAGATGGGGTGAGGAAGTGCGTTTGAGTCCTGTGTGGTAAGATCCTGTGGACAGGAGAGCAGGCTTTTAGCCTGGAGTTGGCCATGAAAGCCAGCAGTAGCACCCTGAATCTAAACACAATCACCACCACCTAGGAAAGAATGCAGGAATGTGAGCAGGGCCATGGAACACCCCTCGCCCTGCTCAGCTTCTTAATGCTTCCGTTCCTCCACCACCAGCCAGTACACACGAGACTCCCCCAGACTGTGCAAGGGCTCCCCAGTTACCCATAAAGAAGACAAACAAAACAGACAGGTACTCATCACTACCCCAGGTCCCTTGCTCGCCCCCAGTTCCGGCCAATGGCTTGTCTGTCTGATGATGGCCGTGGACTGGGATGATGGCCGTGGACTGGGATGATGGCCGTGGACTGGGATGATGGCTGTGGACTGGGATGATGGCTGTGGACTAGGATGATGGCCGTGGACTGGGATGATGGCTGTGGACTGGGATGATGGCTGTGGACTGGGATGATGGCTGTGGACTAGGATGATGGCCGTGGACTGGGATGATGGCCGTGGACTGGGATGATGGCCGTGGACTGGGATGATGGCTGTGGACTGGGATGATGGCTGTGGACTAGGATGATGGCCGTGGACTGGGATGATGGCTGTGGACTGGGATGATGGCTGTGGACTAGGATGATGGCCGTGGACTGGGATGATGGCCGTGGACTGGGTGGTGGCCGTGGACTGGGATGATGGCCGTGGACTGGGATGATGGCCGTGGACTGGGTGGTGGCTGTGGACTGGGTGGTGGTAGACAGGTCTTCCGAGGCAGTGGGTAGTTGGGGTGCAGGCACTGTGCCGCCATTAAGGCCTCTGGTCATCTGGCCTCAGCCTTGCTGCGTTAACATGAGAGAGCCTGGAGGAATAGTGAATGACTGGCAGGAGGCCGCAAGGCTGAGGAATATTAAGGGAGGAGGGCAGTGTCTGTCTCTCAAAGGACTCACTTCAGAAGACTTCAGAGAGAGCTGCCACTTGAGCCTTGCAAAAAAATATTTCTATTTATTTACTTTTGCTTTTCGCGGTGTCTCTGTGTAACAACCCTAGTTGTCTCTGAACTAGCTCTATAGACCAGGCTGGCCTTGAACTCACAGAGTTCTACCTGCCTCTGCCTCCCAAGTGCTGGGATGTCAAGTACAGAACAGCACACCTGGTTCAGCAGTTACATCCTTAAAAATACATTCTGACTAATGGAATTATTGAATCGCTTTGAAGGCTTTTGTCATATTGTATATTGTACCTCAGCATTGTCAAGGGCCCATGGGCATTTCAGGAAGAGGAAGGGACCTGAACAAAAGCAAACTGGAAGCAGATACAGCCGGCACAGCTTTCTACTGAGCCAGGTGTGGCGCGTGGTCCTGTAACTCAGGCTGCTTAAGAGATGGAAACAGAAGGATGACAAAGTCAAGGATTGTTTAGGCTACAGAGTGAATTCCAGGTCAGCCTTAACAATTTAGTTAGGTCTTGTCCCAAAACAAGAAGTTAAAAAAAAAAAAAAAACAAGAAAAGGAGAGGGGTAAGCTGGGGATATAACTCAGTGGTAGAGCACCTAGCTACTACCGTTGAGGACCTAGTACTGAAAACAATGAACAAACCCAGGCTGTTTATCCTTATGAAGGTGCAGAGTAGTCCTCTGTTGGGCTTTCCTTTACTAATCATTTGACTAAATCTCATGTTTTCTGGAGACCATCACCATGATGAAACCAACTCCTGCTTAATTGGGACATCTCCATCTGAAATGCTCTACTGTTTAATCACAATAGCCTGTAGTTTAGTTAGGAACTCTCTATGGAGTGAGCTCCAGGACCATGAAAAGGTTTTGCTGACTGAATTAGTCCATCAAGACTGTTATAAGAAAATACCCCGGGGCTGGAGAGTTGTTTTAGCGATTAAGAGGCCTTAAAGGACCCAGATTTGATTCCCAGCACCCACATGAAGGCTCATCTCTTTCTCAGGCACCAGGCATGCATGTGATGCACAGACACGCATGCAGACAAGGCACTCATATGAATAAAATAAATCTAAAACATTAAAAAAATAAAGAAAATGCCTCGAGCCCAGTGTGGTGGCACATACCCGTAATACCGGCACTTGGGAGGCTGAGACAGGAGAATCTTGAGTTTAAGGTCAGCCTGTCGATGAATGGAAACCCTGCCTACACACACACACACACACACACACACACACACACACACACACAAAAGAAAATGAAAACAAAATATCTAAACTGTGAAATCTATAAGCAACAGAAACAGAAATTTAGCCAGGCATGGTGGTATATACCATGATTTATTTATTATGTGTGTACGTATACATATGCATATGCAAAGCCCTCAGCGTCCAGAAGAGGATCAGATCCCCTAAAGCTGGAGTTATAGGCAGTTGTAAGTGGCCTGACATGGGTATTGGGAACTGGACTTGGGTCCTCTGAAAAAGCAATAAATGCTCTTAACTGCTGAGTCATCTCTCCAGCCCAGGTCTGCCTACTTGTTAGTTTGCTTGCTTGGTTTTTGTTTTCTGTTTTTGATTGCTTGATTGTTTGGGGGTGTTGAGACAGGGACTCATGAAACACAGGCTAGCCACCTCTCCCGTGCCTACTGTGTTCAGATCTACGTCACCACTCTGTTCCTGCTGGGGACACTCTATTAAATGAGCTATTTCCCCCGCTAGCCCCTCACACCTCTCGTTATAAGGGCAGTAATCCCATTTATGAAAGTAGAACCCATGTGACCTATAACACCCCCAAGGGTCCTGCCTCTTAATGCCATCATCACCTCGGTAGTAACTTAACACACAATGTTGTGGGGTCACAAATCTTCAGACGATAATGATGAGCCACTGTGAGCATCAGTGTTCATGACATTTGGAGTTCCAAAGAACCGCCCAACAGTGGTGGCGCACGCCTTTAATCCCAGCACTCGGGAGGCACAGGTAGGTGGATCTCTGTGAGTTCGAGGCCAACTGTCTACAGAGCGAGTTCCAGGACAGGCTCCGAAGCTACACAGAGAAACTCTGTCTCAAAAAACAAAAACAAAAACAAAACAAAACAACAGAGTTACCTATAGGAAACCTGATGGCATTCCAAAGAACTGATGTCAGTCACCTCAGTTATAGCCCAGTGCAGAAGAAGGCTGTTCTTTTGTTCCCAGCTGCCCAGACCCAAATAGTCACAGAGATTATATTAATTACAATACTGCTTGATCTTTTAGCTCAGGCTTTTTATTGGCTGGCTTTTACATCTTAAATTAATCCATTTCTATTAATCTATGTATCACCATGAGGCTGCGGCCTACTGGTAGGGTTCTGGTGGGCATCCTTCTCCTTTGGCAGCTACATGGAGTCTCTTTGACTCTGTCTACTCACTCTATATATCTTCCAGCCTGGCTATATTCTGCCCTGCCATAGGCGAAAGTAGCTTCTTTATTAACCAATAGCAATAAAACATATTCACAGCAGGCAAAGGGGAATCCCACGTCAGTTCAGGCTGGTTCTAAAGTCACTTTGTTGTCCAGGCTGACCTTGAACTTGTGGTAATCCTCCTGTATCCTCTGCCCAAGTTCCATAATGGCAGGCATGTAACACTATACCCAGTCAACATGATGCTTTGGGGGTTATCTATATTATCTAAAGCATCAGAATTCCATGACGTTTTAATCTCAAGCCATATTCTATTACATATCTATACTATATGGTATCTATCCATGTGTTGACAGACGTGTGGGTATTTTCCCCTCCTGGGCTAATGTAAATAATGTTGCTAGGAGCTGGTGTTCAAACATCTGTTTGCATTTCCACTTTTACTATAGTTGGAATACTGACATGGACCCAATGTCATGAACCATTATCCTGGGCCGTGACATCCTCACTTTCTCTGGATTCATTCACTGTGAAAGGGTGCACAGACTTGTGGGTCTATTAAGTCCCGTGCAGCTGGTTCACATGTGGGTTCCATTTCTACCCCATTGCAGCACCACAAGTTTACAACCACATCCCTCCTCCACCTGATTTATCCCTAACTTGGGGCAACCGCAGATCTGATCTTCATTTCTAGGATGTTGCTGTTGTAAAAGTACTATTTAAATGGGACGACAAGGGCTGGGGAGATGGCTCAGAGGGTAAGAGGATTTGCTCTGCCAGCGTGAGGACCTGAGTTCTAATCCTCAGCACCCATATAAAAGAGTCAGGCATGGCTGAAAAGCTGGAATTTGGAGACAGGTGGATCCTGAGGCCAGCCAGCTTGACAAAATGGTTAACTCCTGTTTCAGAGGCATATGTACGCCAGCATTCTACCACTTAGGGTAAGACAGAGAGTGAGCGAGGAAAACACTTAATATATTGGTCTGGGATCTGCATGAGCGTGCAACAGTGCACAGTCACACACTCACATATATCACACATATCCACACACCCACCATCCCCAAGGTGCTCTCTTTTTCTCAGCACACACACACACACACACACAGATACAAGGCACATACCTATAATCTCAGCGCTCAGGATGCAGAGGCAGGAGGATTGTGAGCGTGAAGCCAGTCTGCACCACATAGACTCTGTCTTGAAAAAGCCACGGGTCAATGGCAGGACACTTGCCTGATGTGTGCAAGGCTCACTCGGAACTCTCTACTCTCCTGTGTAAGCCTCTGGAGTACTGGGGATGGAGACATGTGCTATCATGTTGAACTAATAGGTAAGCTTTTGAAAGTGACCTTTTTTTTAACCTAAGTACGTGCTATGCCAGCACTCTGCTACTAAAGTACTTCCCTACTATGGTTTTACTTTGCATTTTGATATAGGGCTTCACTAAATTGTTGGAACCTGGCACTCAGTCGACAGCCCAGGCAGGCTTTGAACTTTATTTTTTTTTAAAGATTTATTTATTAAGCCCAGCGGTGGTGGCACACACCTTTAATCCCAGCACTCAGGATGCAGAGGCAGGTAGATCTCTGTGAATTTGAGGCCAGCCTGGTCTACAAGAGCTAGTTCCAGGACAGGCTCCAAAGCTACAGAGAAACCTTATCTTGAAAAGCCAGGGGGAAAAAAAGCTTTTTAGCTGGGTGGTGGCGGCACGTGCCTTTAATCCCAACACTCTGGAGGCAGAAACAGGCGGATCTCTGTGAGTTCAAGGTCAGCCTGGTCTACAGAGTGAGCTCCAGTTCCAGTACAGTCACCAAAGCTACAAAGAGAAACCCTGTCTCAAAAAACAAAACAAAATTTTTTTATTTATTATATATACAGTGTTCTCACTGCGTATATGTCTGTAGGCCAGAAGCTCAGAAGCAGGTACCAGATCTCACTATAGATGGTTGTGAGCCACCCTGTGGCTGCTGGGAATTGAACTCAGGACCTCTGGAAGATCAGCCAATGCTCTTAACTGCTGGTCCATCTCCCCAGCCCCCAAGGCTCTGAATAACCCACGTTATTATATGCAGTAGCACTTTGTCTCCTTTGTTGCCAAGCAGTGATTCACTCACCCATTGATGGACAGCTGGGGTAATTCCAGCTGTGGGCTACTACAAATATGTTGCGATAAGCTTCATGTGCAGGTTATTGTTTGGACATATGTTTAATTTCTCTGGGGTAAATGTCCAGGAGTTCATTCTGCGGCATGGACACAGCTTTCGCCCATGGCAGGACCTGGGAAATCTTTTCTTCTGAGACCCTCATGGGTGCACAGACAGACGGACTCTCTACCTTCCTCCCTCCTTCATCTTAGGTCAACTCATCATCCTGGAGCTCCAGACTGAGATGAAAGGCCTGAGTGTGCGTGTGTGTGTGTGAGTGTGTCTCTGTGTGTGTGAGAGAGAGTGTGTGTGAGAGAGAGAGACTGTGTGGAGTGTATGTGTGAGAGAGAGTGTGTGAGTGTGTTTCTGTGTGTGTGAGTGTGTGATGTGTGTGTGAGAGTGTGTCTCTGTGTGTGAGAGTGTGTGTGATGTGAGTGTGTGTGTTTCTGTGTGTGTGAGAGTGTGATGTGTGTGAGTGTGTGTGTTTCTGTGTGTGTGAGTGTGTGTGTGAGAGTGTGTTTCTGTGTGTGAGAGTGTGTCTCTGTGTGTGTGATGTGTGTGTGAGAAAGAGAGTGTATGTGCTGAGTGTGTGTGTGTCTCTGTGTTTGTGAGAGTGTGTGTGATGTGTGTGTGAGTATGTGTGTGAGTGTGTTTCTGTGTGTGAGTGTGTCTCTGTGTGTGTGAGTGTGTGTGTGAGAGTGTGTCTTTGTGTGTGTGTTTGTGTCTGTGTGTAGTGGGTGAGTGGCTACAATGAGATGTGACCACTAATACCCCAAAAGGCCGGAAGTACCTGAAATCAGAGGTAATTTGGGGGTACCTGGAACAAGACCAGAGATGTAATGGAGCACAGGGTGGCCAGGAGAGGAAGAAGGGGCAAAGCTGTGGGTTACCAGCTCCTTCCGCCACCACTGGCCACTTCTGTGTTTGGTGAGTGTTTCGAAACACCGAGTGTGTGAAATTGTGGGCATGCACTTGGTGATGTGGAGGTGGGAGTCTGGCAAGGATGGGAAGGGTGCGGGTTCCCCAACTCTTACTCAATTCGTACCAGCACCCATAGAAGGGGACAGATTGAGATGCTGCTGGGCCTGTGGACCATACACAGACTGTGTCAGACACCTGCGTCCTCATGATTCGTGAGTGGTGACCTCTAGGGACCTAGTGTAATTTGAGTGGGGGAGGGTGAATGAGGAGACCAAGTCTGGAGGAGATCTGAGGCAGCAAGGAGGACTTATGGTCTCTGTGGGGGCCCTGGTCTGCCAGACACACTGGAGTCTGGCAGTTCTGAGGATTAAAGCTGGGGGGGGGGGGGGGCAGAGCATGGGGCCAGAGCAGCTGAGCTGGAGGCCTCGGCTTGCCCTTCTCTGGGCCTCACGTCTCACAAATCTCCTGACTCAGGAGATTTAGATTGGAGAAGTTCTGTGCTCACTGGGAGGGAAGTGATTCTGGAAACCTCTACTTGAAACACGGATGAAATGGCCAGTCGAGGGGGTAGAGGTGGTGGAGGAGGCAGGTAACTGGAATCCTAGGCTCTTGGAAGAAAGTCACGCTCGCTTAGCATCCTGGGGTCCACTGCAGGTGACAAGAGCCCCCACAGGCTGAGCAGGCCTAGCTATGGCTCCATTTCCAGTCTGCCAGGCCCAGCACCTCAGCAAGTACCACCCCAGGAGACCTATTTGAGAGAGAAGATTTCCATCCCCAGCACAGAGCAGGTAGGAATGCTGTCAACATTCTGAGATCTTCCGGGGGGGTCTACCAGATCCTCTGAGGTCTTGCAGTCCGGGGAGGCGGCATTTCCTGTGACCCACAACAGTGACTAACTGGGTACTCTGGAGTTATCTGAAAAATAATCACATGGTTCTCAAGAGAACCTCAGCTTTCCTGTGAGGGGAAAGAGCCTGAGACTATTTTAGCACTGGAGGAAGGAACCACCCAGGGGAGAGCACAGGGGTAAAAGAGAATCATCGGGATGATTCTAGGATGCTGCCACCCAGTCTTGCCACAATCTTTCTTTTTAAAATGGATCACATTGTTTATTTTTGTGCATTTGTGTGTGCGTGTGTAGGTTTGTCCATGCTATTGCACGCATGTGCGTGTAGGTGTGTCCATGCTGTAGCATGCATGTGTGTGCATGTGTAGGTGTGTCCATGCTATTGCATGCATGTGTGTGCGTGTGTAGGTGTGTCCATGCTGTAGCATGCATATGGAGGTCAGAGCACAACTTGGGGGAGCCAGTTCTTTCCTTCTACTATGTGGGTTCCAGGTTTGGTGGCAAGTGCTTTTACCCTCTGGGCACTGGATCAGTCTCTGCTGCCACCTTCTAAGCAGATTCCTGGCCCAAAAGGTCAAACCCAGAAACAGGGTTGAGTGACTGAGACCTCAGTGGTCCCCAGAGATCAGTGCCTGTGGTATGAGAAAGGCTGGGGGAGGAGGATCTGGAACCGGGAGGTTTAACTACAACAAGGTCCCTCTCTGGGGACTCTGAGGTCTGCATGACAAGCATGCAAGAGGCAGGCAAGTTGCATGCAGGCCAGCAGCAGAATGTGACCCATCCAAAACGGCAGAGCCACAGTGACTCAGCACAACCCATTGGCTCCTCAGGGTGGAGGGCAGCACTGTTGGGGTGATGGAGGACAGGGCCGGCCATCCTGGGCTGATTTTGCCAAGGCCAGCCTCCACCACCCCCACATCTAAGATGGCCTGATTCTGCTTGCTCCCGCAGGGCACATTCAGCCTGAGGAAACTGTGGGCCTTCACGGGGCCTGGCTTCCTCATGAGCATCGCTTTCCTTGACCCAGGGAACATTGAGTCGGACCTTCAAGCTGGGGCTGTGGCTGGATTTAAAGTATTGAAGCTGGGCATCTATGCTGGCTCTGTGGGGAGGGCCGCAGCATCTTGGTGTAGACCACGCCTGGGTGGTTTGCCTGGGAATAGGGATTAAGTTCAAGTATCAAGCTTGTGCTTGTGGGGGAACTGGGGGGGGATGTCCCCAGGGAAGGCCCTCCAGAAAGGTGACTGTACTGTGGGGGTCTTTCCACCCCACCTAGTCTCTGTCGGGGAGGCACTGTCTTGGCTAAGGGTCTCCTTCTCCCCTCACAGCTGCTCTGGGTGCTGCTATGGGCCACCGTGTTGGGCCTGCTCTGCCAGAGGCTGGCTGCCCGGCTAGGCGTGGTGACTGGCAAGGACTTGGGTGAAGTCTGCCATCTCTACTACCCTAAGGTGAGCCAGGAAGAGGCCGAGGGCTCATGGACGGGCAACACCTATGGGTCTCAAACCCTGAGCAGCTTCTTATAGCTTCCATTTAAAATAAATACATCGTCAGCTCCCCGGTATCGCAGGCCCAGCTGGCGAAGGAAAACACAGTTTGATTCATAGTCACGCAGCTGGTCACTGCCGGGCTGGGGAACCACCAAAGTTACACCATGAGTTATTTCAAAGCGATTTTTGTTTTATTCATTCACTTGGTTATTTTTTTTTCTTTCACAACTAGAGGTTAAACCCAGGAGCTCCTAATGGGAAGATGAGCAATCTCCCACTGAGTTGCATCTCTAGCCCTTTTCAAATTTAACCCTTTCAGAGTCAGAAGGGCTGAAGGCTCAAGGGCAGAAGGTGTCACTAAAGCTGATAGCCTCCTCCCCACACCATGGGCTCCCCAAAGCAGTCATTTGCTTCTAGAAGCTTGCAGCCAGGCTTAAATAACCATGAGAACCACCGAAGTCGAGGTCCTCACTGGTGCCACTGCCAAAAAGGCCACTAGGAGTGTTTCTTTCAGCATCTCCTGGAAATAGTCTGTACCTATCGCTAAAACAAAGTGAGCAAAACAGGGTAGTTTATTTTATTTTCATTCATTTATTTAGAGGCAGAGTTTCACTGTGTAGCCCTGGCTGGTCTGGAATTCAGAGAGACCCTCATGCCTCTACCTACAGAGCGCTGGGATTAGAGGTGTGCACCATCATGTCTGTCAGAATTATATATATATATATATATATATATATATATATATATATATATATATTCCCACACACACACATATAGTTAAAGGGCCAAGTTTGGTAATAGTACACTCCTTTAATCCCTGGACTCAGGAGGCAGAGGCAGGTGGCTTCTCTGTTTGAGGCCAGCCAGGTCTATATAGTGAGCTCCAGGACAGTCAGGCCTACTTAAAGAGTTTCTGTCTTTTACCCCACCCCATCCCAACCCACCCAAAAAAAGAAAGAAGAAGATTAGGCTGGGGTGTAACACAGTGATTGAGCACACACCTAGCATGCACAAGGCCTGAGTTGAATCTCCAGATTTAATCAAATTGAAAAAAAAAAAAAAGACAAAAGTCTGATTAGCTCAGATTTCTACATGTTCAAGGTGCCAATTTCTGCTTGGCTTTGTTTTGGGGTGGGTACATACAATTGGGCCTAGGACTCACCAGTGCCATGTCAAGCACCACCACACTGAGCTCCGTCCTCAGCCCTCTAGACCATTGTTTTGAGACATGTTCTTACCAAGCTGCCCCAGGCTGTCCTCTTCCTCCTGCCTTGGTTTCTGGGACGTCAGGCCTGTGCCCCCGTGTCTGTCTTCTGCTCTAAAGGGTTCTACCACATCTCAACATGAGACCAAGCTTCCAGGACACAAACCCTCACAAGATGTAAAAATCCCATGGCAAAGCCCTTTAAGTGTGTCTTGTTTTGTTATTTTTGTTTTTCGAGAGAGGGTGTCTCTGTGTAGCCCTGGCTGTCCTGGAACTCACTCTGTAGACTCAGCAATCCACCTGCCTCTGCCTCCCGAGCACTGCTGGGATTAAAGCCAGCTGACAAGCATAAAAGCCTGCAGGCTTCCAGTTCCATAGCTCAGCACAGAGCACCACAAGGCAAGAGAAGAATGAGATGCCGAGCAGCTAGCCTTCTTTTAAGGAAGCAACCTCTCCTCCCTGTAGGTGCCCCGCACCCTCCTCTGGCTGACCATCGAGCTAGCCATTGTGGGCTCAGACATGCAGGAAGTCATCGGCACAGCCATCTCCTTCAACCTGCTCTCAGCTGGACGGTACCACTAGAGAGCCCACCTCAGTCCAAGGCTGGAGGGAGCTGCTGTCTCCTCCCCATGCCAAGGACCTCCCTGTGTCTTCTTTATCACCCCATTCCTTACATGTAGGGCTGATATGAATCTCTCAGAGTGTGGGGTGACGTGTGTAAAGTCACACACATGTGAGTCACATAGCACAGGCCAGGGCTCCCTACCACTCCTGATCCCCCTACCTGGTTTGGCCTTTCCTGGGTGTCTATGCAGGTTCGGCACACCCCACACTCCACTCACCCTAGCTGTCCAGGCCACTTGGGGTCCTGACTCCCCACAGAGGGTTGGAACTCCAGACCTGGCCCACACTGGGCTGACGTGACCTATGTGGTTTCAGCATCCCCCTGTGGGGCGGCGTCCTGATCACCATCGTGGACACGTTCTTCTTCCTCTTCCTGGATAACTATGGTGAGAGGAAGGGGATGAGAGTGGGTAGGGCTGCCCTCATGGAGCCTTGGCTCTTCCTAGGGCCATGGGTCCCCCGTACTCCAGCTGTGTGTCTTGAGCAAGGGCTTCCGGTTTCATCTTCTGTAACACGAGAAAGAACAGCCCAGTCGTCATAGGGCTGCGGTGAAGCTTCAATGAGGAAAATATATGTTAAGCCCTTGGCCCAGTGCCTGGCACAAAGTACTCAAAACAGCCACTCAAGAGTGTTTATGGGGCAGGGGTTTGGAGTTTGTCTCTTACACTCCTTTGCCGTGCCCCTAGGATTGCGCAAGCTCGAAGCTTTCTTTGGATTTCTTATTACTATCATGGCTTTGACCTTCGGTTATGAGGTGGGAAAGAAATCAGAGCTACACGTCCTTCCCTTCCCGGGGGTCTAGGGAGACAGCCCTTAGCCACATTACCTGCCTGCCTTTGGGATGGGGTTGAAAAGAGAGTGGTTTTAACGGGCTGACTAAGTTCCTTCCAACAGTACGTGGTAGCACATCCATCCCAGGGAGCTCTTCTTCAGGGCCTGTTCCTGCCCTCCTGCCCGGGCTGCGGTCAGCCTGAGCTGTTGCAAGCAGTGGGCATTGTTGGTGCCATCATCATGCCACACAACATCTACCTGCACTCAGCCTTGGTCAAGGTGAGCTGGGGGAAGGGAGGGAGGCATGGGAAGCCCGTGTCTGATCCTGGACTCCTGCCACTGACGCCCTCCCAGAGCATCCTAGATAAGGATGGAGTCATTCTCTGCTGCTCAGTGCACCTGTAATAACGGGTCTGAAGTGTGCCAGGAGCCGGGAGCCGGGAGCCGGGAGCCGGGAGAGGGGTATAGATCAGTCAAGGCCTTCGCCTCTAGAAACATCCGCATCCTAGTGTGGGAGATGCAGACAAGGACAAAGCAAACCAGGGAAGGAACTGTGCATGGCAAACGGTACTCACAAAGAAACAAACTGAAAAAGTCTGGTAGAGAAGACCGGAGGATGGGAGATGCCATTGCAGACAGGGAGAATGGCAAAGGCAAAGGTCCTGAGGCAGAAACGAACCAGATGCGTTCAAAAATGAAGCGTGTTGGATGGAGGGGGCAGAGGACACCCGGGCTGAGTTAGAGAGGGACCTCAAAGGCCAGGTCCCTTCCTTCACTCACACAGCCTGTCACTGAGGAAGGGACCTCTGGTAAGGGGAAAGATGTAGGAGGGGGCAGTTGACGGGGACCTGAACCAGACACCACATAGGGGACCTTCAAGGAGCTGTGACTCGGAGGGAACACCATAAAAACGTGGGGATAGAGGCCATCGGGAGCCTCTCAGAGACTTTGACCCTTCGCTCCACCTCTGACCTTCCTAGTCTAGAGAAGTAGACAGAACCCGCCGGGTGGACATTCGCGAAGCCAACATGTACTTCCTGATTGAAGCCACCATCGCCCTCTCTGTGTCCTTCATCATCAACCTCTTTGTTATGGCCGTGTTTGGTCAGGCCTTCTACCAGCAAACCAATGAGGAAGCGGTGAGCCGCGCTGTTCCTACGCACCAGCTCTATCTGTGTCCCCGCCATCCCATTTGCCCTCCAGGTCCCACAGCCACATCTCCCAGAGCCTCTGCGGGGACTCTGGGCTCTCATCATCTCAGCTCCCAGGAGACAGGTGTCAAGTACTTTGTAACAGTGACAGCTGTTGCTTTAGTACTAGGCATCACCAGAGAGTCACAGGGGAGAGTGAGCAAGGAGTCCTGCACCTTGCCCTTGTGTGTACCAGACCCAGGGATGATGTGGAGGGACAGGAAGCCAGCCGCCCACCCATGGGTGCTCAGGGAAGTTCAGAGTTGCATTGCGGGGAAGCAGCTGCAGGCAGTGATGCACAATGACCGAGACCGGGCTAGGGAGGGTCCCCTGAAATGACCTCTGGAAGCAGGAGCTGACTAGCTTCTCTTTGCTCTCTGGGGTCTAGATTTGGGTCTGTCACCCTCTAGGAGTAAATCCTCCATTACAGGACTGTCACGATCCCAGTCAGTGCTACATAGTTGCTAAGGGTGGAGCCCTTTTTGTCAGTGAGGTGGGGGAGGGTCGGGGCAGGGAGCAACTGGAATTCCCTGATCCTTGCACTTGGAAGGTCTTGCTGCACGCCCTGAGTGTGTGAGGGTGCACTCCCCCTCACCGTGGATGTCACTGTACTGCCTAGCATGAAAGGAGCAGAGTGTATGGGGGACTTCAGGAACTCACTCTGTAGACCAGGCTGGTCTCAAACTCACAGAGATCCACTTGCCGCTTTAATCTAGAATGCTGGGGTTAAACGCAAACGCCTATTTTCTAGTTCACATGACTGCGGGGCTCTTTGGGAGAGGAGGATGCGGGAATGTAGTGGCTGTGCCAGCTCTTACTGATCTCAGAGACTGGAAGCCTGGTTTCTATGTGGAGCTGCATTTTAAATACTAACAACAAATTCATAGGAAGAGAAATAAAAACACACTGGGCCTAGTGGCCCAAGCCTTTGAACCCAGAACTCTGAAGGCAAAGGCAGACAGATCTCTGTGAACTCAAGGCCAGCCTGGTCCACACAGGGAGTTCCAAGACCCACAGGGTTACATAGAGATGCTTTGGCAAAAAAAAAAAAAAAAAAAAAAGGAAGGAAGGAAAAAGAAAGAAAGGAAAGAAAAAAAGGAAAGAAAGAAAAAGAAAGAAAGAAAGAGAAAGAAAGAAAGAAAAAGAAAGCCATTATTAGGAAAGTATGTCTAGCAGGGCCTCAGATTTAAAGTTGACCGAGGCCTGGGGTCCTGATTTTCCCACCTCTCTCATACTGACTCCCGCCTGCAGTTCAACATCTGTGCCAACAGCAGCCTCCACAGCTACGCTAAGATCTTCCCTAGGGACAACCACACAGTGTCGGTGGACATTTACCAAGGAGTAAGTGCCCCTCGCCTGGTCACGCCTTATCAGGGGCGGGGCCTCTATTGGGCGGGACCTCTGTCTGACCACACCTTCTCCCTCTAGGGTGTGATCCTAGGCTGTCTCTTTGGCCCCGCCGCCCTCTACATCTGGGCAGTGGGTCTCCTGGCAGCGGGGCAGAGTTCTACTATGACGGGCACCTATGCAGGACAGTTCGTGATGGAGGTGGGCACCGGCCAAGGGCAGCAGCCTCACTGCGTGAGGCTTAGACTATGGGCTTTTCGGAGTGGCAGAGAGGCGAGATGACAGACAGAATCCCCCAAGGTGTTCCATATTCAGCCACCAGTTATGGGAATCCTCCCTTTCCCAGAACTCATCTTCTGCTCACCAGCAAGGTTCAGAGCTGCCCCTGTTTCCAATACCGACAAACGTGGGGGCGGGGGGACGGGGCCTGGGACAACCGAGGCCAAACGGCCCCATCAGGGTGCTGGCTCCCAATCAGGGCTTCCTGAAGCTGCGGTGGTCCCGCTTCGCACGTGTCCTCCTCACTCGCTCTTGTGCCATCCTGCCCACTGTGCTTGTGGCCGTCTTCCGAGACCTGAGGGACCTCTCAGGCCTCAACGATCTGCTCAACGTTCTGCAGAGTCTGCTGGTGAGAACCATGATCTAATTAGGAGCACAGTAGCCCCCCCCCCTTCACTCCCAAAGAGCCCTCTAGGCTCTGTCCTAGACCCTTACAGGATTCTATAGCTACCCTAAGTAGCAAGAGCTCCCACTATTCCCATTCCACAGATGGAAAAACTGAGGAATGAAGTTAGTTGACTGGAGGCTGAGCTCGCTTTCAAACCCCAGCAGCCTGAGGCCAAAGCTCTTCACAACTTCCTCCTGCTTTGAAAGGACCACAGATGAGAAAACTGCCCAGGGCTCTTAGGGAATTTCCCCAAAGACTCCCCGCCTGAGAAGCAGCGCTCCTGGCTCCCACTCCCTGCTGTACCAAGGTAGGGCCTCAGCCTCCACTTCTCTCCACAGCTGCCCTTTGCTGTGCTGCCCATCTTGACCTTCACCAGCATGCCAGCCGTCATGCAGGAGTTTGCCAACGGCCTGTGAGTACTCCCTCCGGAACCAGACCCTGGAACTGCCCTCGGCGCGGCACTCACAGCCACGCAGAGGCAGGAACTACGGTCCTCGTCACCATCCCATGAAACCAAGGCCCCAAGACCTTAAAGAATCTGCCCAATGTCTCACAGCTACTAACTATGGGAGCCAGGACTTGGTGGGGCTCGTTCTAGAACCTTTACCACACACCTCTTGCCAAATCCTACCAGTGCGGAGCCTGAAGGGTCCCCAAGTAGCCAACGGGGTCTGTCTGCTCTAGACCACACAGGTCAGAGAAGAGGGTATCTTGCGTCCCTGTCCCCAGTTCTGAGCTAGCCGAAGGTCCTGGGATTGGGATTCGTGGGGAGATGATCCAGGTGGTCCGCGGCATCCAGCCGGCCCTCAGGATCCTTCCATCCCCCAGGTTGAGCAAAGTCATCACGTCCTGCATCATGGCACTCATCTGCGCCATCAACCTCTACTTTGTGGTCAGCTACCTGCCCAGCCTCCCGCACCCTGCCTTCTTTGGCCTTGTAGCTCTGCTGGCTGTGGGCTACTTGGGCCTTATTGCCTATCTGGTAAGGGGGAGGGGAGGCAGCCAAGGGATAAGGGAGGCGGGGAGAGAGGGAGAGAGGCGGAGCTTCCGCAGAGCTCTGGTTCCTCCCCCATTCATGGTCCTTTCCCAGGCCTGGACCTGTTGCATCGCCCACGGAGCCACCTTTCTGACTCACGGCTCCCACCAGCATTTCCTATACGGGCTCCCTAAAGAGGAGCAGGAAGACAGGGAAAGCTCTGGGTGAGCAGCACACTGGATCCAGCAAGCAAGGCCGCGGGATACAGCAAGGCAATTGGAGGTCGGCAACCCGGCTCTCTGGATTACAGGTTTCCCGTTTAGAGGAGGGCTTTACCTCTGAGTAAAGTATCCACGGCTGTGCTAGGGACCACACCCATCTAACCACCAACCGAAAGGACTTAAAAACACAGTGCCAGGGGCTAGAGAGATGGCTCAGCAGTTAAGAACACTGGCTGCTCTTTCACCAACGTGGTGGCTCTCAAGTGACTGTAACTCCAGTTCCCCGTCAACCAACGCCCTCTTCTGGCGTCCTGCACTGGCACTGTCTGCACAAGGTGCACAGACAAACATTCAGGCAAAGCACCCATATACATAAAGATTACTTAAAAACAAACCAGTGTGTGCTGCTTGGTTCCTAAAAGATATCCAGAATCTATTCCACGCAATCTTGTAATCCTCCTAGACTGAGGTGATAGACAGTCAGACCACCTCATCAAAGCAAAGCAACTCTTTTGTTTTGGAAGGCAGAGGCAGGAGGCTTAAGGAGTTCTAGGTCATTCTCTTGCCGATAGTCCAAGGCCAGCCTGGGCTACAGGAGAGCCTGTCTCAAGAAGGAAAAGGAGGAGGGAAGGTGGCGGAAGCGGAGAAGTGCAGCAGCACCAACCTGATGAGCTTAGGAGCTTGGGGGGTGGGATGGAGGAAACTTTTAAAACAGTCCGACGACTGAACGGTAGCGCCCCTCTGTTTCAAAGCGCTGGAAAAATGGAAATGTCAAATCACACTCCTCCCCCCCCCCCCCCCGCTTGCGCTCAAATGTCTAATTATCTCCTCTTCTGTTGTTCCTGCAACCCATTTCCCAGGCAGTAAAACCTAGAAACGAATCCTTCTCTTTCAGGAACCAGGTCATAAAAAACCCCAAAAGTCTGTGCCTTCAAGGCCCAGGTCTTTTGCCATCTCCCCAGGGGACAAGGCTGACCTGACTCCCACGCTGTGCTATTAGGGTTTTCTGCACTAGCCTCTCAGCTCCCCCTGGGGGCAGGGACTCTCCCGAGCGCCCACACTCCGGCCTAAGCCCTGCGGTCCCTCACGGGCAAGCGAAACTCAGGTGAGCAGGCGGGTGCTCTCCGAGGGCTGTGGTACTAGCGTGGGCAGGGAACCCCGTCCTCCGCAGCAAGCGGTCCGGCACCCTTCGCCCTGTGTAGAGCTAGCACTTTGCAGACGGTCCCTAGACAGTTTCTAGGCTCCCCTAAGTCCCTCCTCCGGACTCCTCGGGTTCCTCGTACCCTAGCCTGGAACTGCCCAGAGCAGCACCGAGGAAGGGGCGTCCACCCAGCCTTTCCCCAGGGTTGAGCCTGTGGGAGGTTCGCTGTCTGAAAGTAGCGCCCATTACCCGGAACCCAGCTGGGGAGGCTGCCGGCTGGACGCTCAGATTGGGGCGCTTGTTTATGAAAAGAATTTCCTCTTTCTTAAAAGGGCAACGAGAAGAGTGGGGCCCCCGAAAGGAGCGGCGAAGGGACAGATCTGGCGCAACCCCGACAGCTACCAGAGAGGGGCAAGAGTACTTCCTCCCCATGCCTTGGTGCTGGTCCCTGGAGAAGATGGGACCCGAGATAGCGATAGGGGTAGGGAGCTGTTGAGGAACGCTTCTCCCAGATTCCCCTTCGGGTTCTCCTCAACTTGCTGCACATCCCGGGAATTTACTTGGCGTTCATTGGGTGACTTTTTTGTAGTAGGCAGTGGAGGAGAGGTGAAGTCCCGAATTAAAGAGGACGTCAGCTGTCAAAGAGCTCTCACGGGAAGGAGTGGGGGTGGGGCTAAATAAACAAGAACAGGGACAGGATGAGGCCGGACAGCTGACCCAGTGAGTTCAGGGAGAAGGCCACAGAGCACACGATTCTGAAAGTTAAGTAAGAAAGGGCTGTCAGTGAGCGTGCCCGGAGTGCACAGTTCTCAGATGCTGTGGACTGGAGCTGGGGGACCCAGAAGGATGGAAGGCTGATCATAGGAATAAGTAAGTCTAGGATTTAGAACTGGGCGCCGAGAAGGTAAATTTGGCTCAGATGACTTCCTTCCAGCACCCCAGACAGGGGATGGCATATGCCAGCTCACAACAGCCGGGAAGTCCAGCTCCAGGGGAACGTGGTACTCATTCTTCTACCCTCCAGAGACTTCCTAACACTCGCAGCATACGCTAACATACCATACATGAAAATAAATCTCCCTCGGGCACTGCGGCACACACCTTAACATGAGAGCTCTGGAGGCAGAAGCAGGTGCATCTCTACACATTCGAGTTAGGCCAGCTTGGTCTCAGTAGCAAGTTCCAGGCCAGTAAAAGCTATCTCAAAATATCAATAATTATAATAATGAAAGTAAGTCTTGGCCCAGTGAGATGGCTCAGTCGGTAAAGGTTCCAGCCACCGTTCCTGAGGACCAGAGCACAGTCTTTGGGCCCCACATGTGTGGATTTTCTGACTCCACACACGTGTTGTGGCATGTGTTCACACACACAAAAATAAAATATAGTGATTTTTAAAAACTTTTTTCTTTTTCTTTGTTTTCTTTTTCTTCTTCTCTCCTCCCCACCCAACCACCTCAAAACAGGGTTTCTCTGTGTATAGCCTTGGCTGTCCTGGAACTCACTCTGTAGACCAGGCTGGCCTCAAACTCACAGAGATCTGCCTGCCTCTGCCTCCTGAGTGCTGGGATTAAAGGCGTGTGACACCATCAGCACTGGGTTGATTTTTTCCCCCTGATTTTTAAAACTCTTTTTTAAAAGATAAGGAGGGTCAATAGGGGTTACTGAGGCCCAGGGTCAGGGATGAGGTCAGGTCTAGGTCAACTGTTTCCGGCCAGAGGCCAATGGTTAGTGCAGCCCCCATCTCCGTGGCAGACCTGGTAAAAACTCTCATTGGATTTACAGAAGGAGGACTACCTTAGAGTTTCACTAGAAGCTCCTTAGGCCCTGGGTGGGGTTGGTCTGCCACCTGCCCCATTCCGTAAATGGGAGCAAGTGGAGAACCAAGGGGGCTGGATGGAGGGAACCCCTGTCTCAGTTGCCCTGCAGGATTCTGCTGAGTCCTGTTCCCGCCACCCCCGCCCCCGCCGGGCTAGTGGCCCACACTGTTGTTTTTCTTGGGTATGCAACCATTAAATTAATAATCGTAATAGACTGTGTGGGTAAAGCCCCCCTCCCCAATTGCTGGGGGAGAGTAAACAGTAACAGAGA
Source organism: Arvicola amphibius (assembly GCF_903992535.2). Classification (NCBI taxonomy): domain Eukaryota; kingdom Metazoa; phylum Chordata; class Mammalia; order Rodentia; family Cricetidae; genus Arvicola; species Arvicola amphibius. Next base: position 117,020,821 of record NC_052054.1, on the reverse strand, counting down.
TGGAGCCACGGAGGAAACAAGAAAACACCCACCCACCCTCCGGACTGGGGCTGCGATTCTCACGGTACAGCGCCCAGCACCGGAGCAGGGAGAGAGCTACAGAGCTTCCTGAAGAAGTGAGCCCATCTGGTAGCTCCTGAGGACTGATGTGAATTTAGGTGGAGGGTTTGTAAGTGTTCAGGGTAGCGGGTTAGGGAACAACGGGAATGAAAGGCAGCCAGCCAGCCATCATTCAACCTCGGGTCACACATTTCCTTTTGGGGACAGTGAGGGCCTGGCTGAGAAAGCTGAGGCACCCAGGGTGCACCTGGCCAAGAAGGAGGTCTCCGAAGAGAGGCCGGAGAGTCTGGGTTTGTGCCTTCACCTTTCCATGCTGTTTCCTCTTCTGCCAAAAAACGCAAGAAGGGTATCGTTCCAAGGAGTCCGCGAGATCCGGAGTAACATTTAGGACGGGCGACCCAGGGCGCCAACACGTGGGAGGTAAGGAGTGTAAGGGTGGCAGCCCTGGGGCTCCCGGAGAGCAGACGGAGGGGTGGGAGATGAGAGTCCCACACTCCCTGCTGATCCCGGGTACTGAGCTTGCGCGCCTGCAGAGCAGCGAGCGCACCGCGGGCCAGGCCCTCAGCCGGCTTTCTGACCAGCTGCGACAGGCGCGTCCGCCCAGCTCCGCCCCAGTGCCTGGGGGGAGGAAGTGGCGAGGCGTGCGTGTCAAGGCTTGGCGTTCGTATTTTTTAAATTACGACGAATGAAAGGAACTTTGTAAAACAGGAAAAATAAAAATAAACGAACCGCAGCCTTCGAGGGGCGCAACTGGGCGCTTCCTGCGAGAAGACCCTGTTTGTAAACGCAGACCTAGGCAATGGCTTGGGGTGTGTCACCACAGATCCGGTGACACGTGTGTTTAAAATCTGAATAGTTTCAGTCTCAGGCGCCCAAGGGCGGATTCTGGGCCCTCCCTCCGCGGACGTCCCCTGGGCACTTGGGAACACAGCCAGCACTAGAACTGGCCTCTCAAATATAATCACAGATAGGAACGGCGGGGTGGGGGTGGGGACCTCTAAACAAGGTGGTATTTCTTCTAGTTCGACGGAATTTGGCTCTGCCAAGGACGAGGAGGCACGTTCCAAGCCTAAGGAACAGCGTGTACAAGAAACAAGGCCCTGAGCTACGGAGGCTCAGTTTTTGCCCGGGAAAACGCTGACTGGCTTGACGGGAAGAGGGTTAGGTTTGCCACAGGTCAGTGGTAAAGCTAGGCACGGAAGTGGAATTTTTCACATCCTGTGATGCCCCCGAGACTGCGGTGGGTGCTGAGTTATAGGTGGATCAAGAACATAATTCGGGACTGAAGAGATGGCTCAGCCGTTAGGAGAATGCACTGCCCTCCCTGGTAGTTGGGTTGCTTGCACACATACAGGGCAGCTAACAACTGCGGGGGCGGGGGGGGGGGGCGCTAACTCCAGCTCTAGGGGATCTGATGCCATCTTCTGGCCACCGTAGGCCCTGGCATACATACACATACACAGAAGTAAATCTTTCTGGGATTCCATAATTTGATGAGTTCGCATAACTGGAACTAGCGAAGAGTGCCTTTTTCTCACTCACGATACCCACAACGTTAGACAATACCCACGTAGGGGCAGTGAGAAGGCTTAAGGGGTATAGGTGCGTGCTGCTGAGCCTGACCACCTGAGTTTGATTGCCATCCCCTGGTGGAAGAAGAGAACTTCTGATCTCCACTCGTGGGGCGTGCATCCCTCCCATACACAAATAAGTGTAATTTTAAGGGTTTTTTTTTGGGGGGGGGACTGGAAAGATTGCTCAAGGGCATTTGCTACTCTTGAAAGGATGGGGTGTCCGTTCCTAGGATCCACATAGTGGCTTAAAACCACCTGTTAACTCCAGTTTTAGGTAAAATTGATGCCTCCTTCTGGCCGCTGAACTGTACTGCACATACGTGGTACACGTACACATTTGCAGGCCATACACAAACGATATTTAGCACCTGGCGGTGGTGGCGCAGGCCTTTAATCCCAGCACTCGGATCTTTGTGAGTTCAAGACCAGCCTGGTCTACAGAGCGAGTTCCAGTACTGGCTTCAAAGCTACAGAGAAACCCTGTCTCAAAAAACAACAACAACAACAACAAATTAGCCTGATGGTGGAGGCGTTTGCCTTTAATCCCAGCACTCAGGAGGCAGAGGCAGGCAGATCTCTGTGAGTTTGAGGCCAGCTTGGTCTACAGAGTGAGTTCCAGGACAGACCCCAAAGCTACAGAAAAACTTTGTCTCAAAGGACCACACCAAAAAAAATTTTTTAATTAAAAAAAAATTAAGCACCCATTTTACAGAAAATTAGCATCATCCCATTTTCCAGAGGAGTAAACGGAGGCAGCCGGTGTCAGCCCCTTGGAATGCGCGGAGGTGGGGCTGCGTCGCCTTCGGGCACTCCCGGCCGGCCGGGGGCTTGGAGCCGGCCCGGGGCTCTCCAGCTTGCAGCGGCCGGTTACCGCTGGCCGCCCTGCCACGCAGCCGCAGAGGCCTGGTCCCGCCAGAACGCCGCAGGAAGAGAGGCGACGCCCCCTGAATCTCCGCAGGAACCAGGCCCGCCTCCCAGTCCGCCGGGCCCCAGAAGTGATGAAAGCTGCGGCCGAGCCCCGGTCGCGCCGAAGCCGTTGCCCTTTTAAGGGGGAGCCTTGAAACGGCGCCCGGGTTCCATGTTTGCATCCGCCTCGCGGGGAGGAAACTCCATGTTGTAACAAAGTTTCCTCCGCGCCCCCTCCCTCCCCCTCCCCCCGAGAACCTGGCTCCCCTCCCCTCCGAAGCTCGCGGGGATCCCTCCCTCCCACCCTCCCCTCCCCCCCGCGCCCCGATTCCGGCCCGAGCCGGGGGGGAGGCCGGGCGCCGGGGCCAGAGTCCGGCCGGTGTGGAGCGCGCCGGGCCCCATGGACAGCTCGGCCGTCATTACTCAGATCAGCAAGGAGGAGGCGCGGGGCCCGCTGCGGGGCAAAGGTACTCGGGCGGCGGGAGGGGAGGTCGGGGCTCAGGGCTGTCCCCGCGCCGCAGCCGCTGCCACTGCCCCGGGCGCGCGCCTCGGCCCAGCCCGAGCCCCCGCCAGCGGGGCCAGGGAGAGTTTGAACTCCGCGAGAGTCTGGAGCCCCCGCTGGGCGGGGCCTGGCGCCGCTAGAGCGCTCCGTGTGCTTCTGGTGGGGAAACTGAGGCAGGAGGCTCGCGAGGGGTTAGTAGGCTGGCGATTCCCGGGCGTCGCCCCCTCCCCCAGTTTGGCGCCAATTGGACTGGAAGGTGGGGGTGAGGCGGCCGCCTGGCCACCCGTTGAGGCTCCGCCCCCTCCAGGCTGAGGTCTGGAAGGGGTGCTGAGGTGACAGCGGGCTGGGTAGTCTGCAAGGGATCTCCCGCCAACACACAACCACGTTCCCACAAACTCGGGCGTCTCGCGTGGAGGTGCGGACGACGCCCTCGGAGGCACAGAGCCCCTGGGCGTGCAAGACAGACTCGCGAGCCTGTGTCCAGCTGGGCACGGGGCACCCTGGCTGCAGCAGGCCAGGCCAGTTGGCGTCGAGCCTGTGCACACTCGCACCGACCCTGTAAGGGCAGGCGGAGCCCCTGGGGCTGGCCTGGGTGGGGATCACCCCCCTCCTGTGTGAATTTCAAGATCGGGGAGTCGTCTGGGTCTGTCCACGGTCAAGTCCCAGCTTCTCTGGGGGCTGAAGGCAGAAAGGATTAGAAAAGTGGGTGCTGCGGGGGTGGGGGGGCTGGGGTGTCTTAGTCTGAAGGCGTGTGCCTCTCAGAAGTCTAAGGTTGAGACGGGGCGGGGTGGAGGAGGCGGGGCTGACAGCCCTGGGACACTGGCCTCTGGGCCCAGGCTCTATTGAGAACTTTGGACTCATGGGGTAGACAGAATGGAGGGAGAGTGGGAGTGGACGGTGGGGCCCCGAGCCCTGACGTTCATGAGCAGGGGCTGCCCAGGTAAGGTGTGGGGTCAGGTGGTTGAAAATCAACCCTGGGAAGAAGAGAAAGCACCCCCCCATTTGTCCCCTCCTTAAGGCCACCTACTCCTTAAAGTGGCTGCCTTCTTGGCCACACCAGATTTCCTTATGTAGAAGAGTTGCAGGGGCCCCTGGAAAGGGGCATTTCCTAGAGAGCCAGGGGCAGGCACCCTGGTGTGGCATTGATGGAGGGAGAGTGCCCACGTTCTCTGCTCAGGGGTTGAGACCGGAGGGCTTGCGTGTGTGGAGCCTCTGCATGCAGGCCAGTGTGCCCACGTTCACTCCTTGCTTCAGGTGACCAGAAGTCGGCAGCTTCCCAGAAGCCCCGGAGTCGGGGTATCTTCCACTCGCTCTTCTGCTGTGTCTGCCGAGATGATGGGGAGCCTCGGCCTGCCCACAGTGGGGCTCCCCTGCTGGTGGAGGAAAATGGCGCCATCCCTAAGGTGTGTGGTGGCCAGGAGGGAAATGCAGGCGCACCTGGGCCTGGATGGCAGTGGACACTGCAGAAGGGGGTCTAGGCTGAACTTTCCTGACACACCTGCCGACCCTAAAGAAAAGGGAGGCGCCTTCCCTCTAGGCCCTGCCTTTTTCAAACCCCACCCCCTGCCAACAGCTGTGGCTTGCTTGAGATCTGAGTATACATCCCTTACAAATGGGAACTTTCTGAGGGAGAGAGATCCATATCGCCTACCCTGGTCCACAGCTGGCAAGGCTGAAGCTGAGGAGGGGGTGGAAGATCTGGTTGGGTCCTCAGGTAGAGAGCTGGGGAGGGAGGCCTGTGTAGGAGGCGCCCCACTAAGCCCAGACCCTCCCCACGGCAGACCCAAGTCCAGTACCTGCTTCCCGAGGCCAAGGCCCAGGACTCGGACAAGATCTGCGTGGTCATCGACCTGGACGAGACCCTGGTGCACAGCTCTTTCAAGGTGGGCCCTGCCCAGCAGCCTGCGGTCTCAGGGGGGCCTACCCTGGTCAGGGAGGGAGGTCTCCGCTGGACTTCACCCCTGGGATCCCCCCTCCTCTCCCTCCAGCAATTCTTCTCTCCTCACAGCCAGTGAGCAATGCTGACTTCATCATCCCCGTGGAGATTGATGGGGTAGTTCACCAGGTGAGGGGCAGAGGGAGGTGGGGGGTTTGGTGTCTGCACTCTGCACCCCAGGTACCTCCCAAATGGAACTTTGATAGATGGGTAATGCCCAAGGCTCAAAGAGAATGTGAAACTCAGGGCTATTTGGTACCCCGGGGATGGAGCCAGACTTCCAGACATGCAGAATTGTGGGGCCCTCTTGCCCCTCTTGCCCCCACTGCCCGGGACCCAGTTCAAGTAATTCAGGATAGGTTGTGGTGCTGGCCAACCTGTTCTCCATTACTTGGCTCGGGGGCCGGTGCCCTGCAGCCTTGGGGTGAGAGGGCTAACCTGGGCTCCTGTATTTGGATAAATAAGACCAACGTGGAAAGGGGGCTGGGGATTAGTGACTCCCACTAGCTGAGGTGGGACCCCTGGAATGACTTTCCAACCTCTTCAGGAAGGGAGATGGTTGGGCAGTTCGCAGACTTTGGGGGATCCTCCATGGACTCCCCGCCTCTTCTACTGCTCCAGTCCCCTGCCTGTTTACCACCCCGGCCTGTCGGCCAACAGCTCCCTCACTGGCTCACTCCCCAGGTCTACGTGCTGAAGCGGCCCCATGTGGATGAGTTCCTCCAGCGAATGGGCGAGCTCTTTGAGTGTGTCCTGTTCACTGCCAGCCTTGCCAAGGTGAGCCCTCGCCCGGGGTCGGGCAGCCACACCCTCCCACCCACTGTCAACATGCCACCAGATGCAGTCCCGGGCTCGCTGCTCTCTCGGGAGAATGACTTACCTCCTACCCCCAGTACGCAGACCCTGTAGCTGACCTGCTGGACAAGTGGGGAGCCTTCCGTGCACGGCTGTTTCGAGAGTCCTGTGTCTTCCATCGGGGGAACTATGTAAAGGACCTGAGCAGGCTGGGCCGAGACCTGCGGCGGGTGCTCATCTTAGACAACTCCCCCGCCTCCTATGTCTTCCATCCAGACAATGCCGTGAGTAACACAGGGAACCCAGGGCTTGAGACAGAGGGCAGAAACATAGGATGTGCCGGAGTGGCCTCCCTGGCCCTACGCGGGGTGGGGGTGAGGGTGAGGGTGGGGGCTGCTGCCTGCTCACATGTTGGGGGGTACTCACTTCTGACTGGGGTCCCCATCTGGCAGTTTCCAAGCTGCCAATCATGGCCTGTTAACGGGACAGACACTGGTCCAGTTAGCTGGGCTCCTAACCACAGGAAGCACAGCGAGCTGCGCGTGCTGTGTGGGCAAGGGTTGGGCCAGCCATGGGCCCCTGACTCTGCTGTCACCCCCCAGGTCCCAGTGGCCTCCTGGTTTGACAACATGAGTGACACTGAGCTACACGATCTCCTACCCTTCTTCGAGCAACTCAGCCGTGTGGAGGACGTCTACTCGGTGCTCAGGCAGCCTAGGCCCGGGAGCTAGTGAGGTGTCTTGGGGCCGGGATCTGCCCCTCACCGAGGCCCAAGCCTATTCCCATCAGACTGTGGGAGCCTGCCTGAGCTGTTAACAAAACCTCATGGGCTATGCAATATCCATGGCCCTGGGGAAGAGGGTGTCTCCCCTGCCAGGCTGTATGGAGGACAGAGCCCTTGGCCCCCTGTATCAGTGCCTTCAAACTTTTTCCCCTCTTCTCAGGGGACCTGGGGGGCCCTGCCTGTTGCCCCCCTTCTGTCTTCTCTTCTCCATGCTGCCATGTTTCTCTGCTGCCAAATGGGGTGTCATACCCCAACTCTGCTTTGGGGGTAGGGGCAAGGTTTTTGCAGTCCCATGCCTTGGATTGCCCCCCACCCCTAGTCTGGGAACATTGGACACCGAGTGCCTTGCATAGAACCCTCTTTGCTGGTCAGCTTTTCTCAGATCTAGGCTGACCTGGGAGAAACCAGCCTCTCCCTTTCCCCTCCTCCTTCTTGGGATGATGGTGCCCAGCAGTTTCTGCAAGGGAAGCAGAGGGAGAAAGTCTATTATCACTTGTAAAAGAGGGGACCTTCCTTAGGGAACACTCCCAGTTCAGCTTGTCCAAGGCTGATGGCTGCACCCTATATCATTTGAGCCCCAATCTCCCCAAAGCCTGGGGCTTGGCAGGACTCCCCCGTGGTGCCATATAAATATGTATATGTGTATATAGATTCTTAAGGGAAGGAGCGAGGAAAGGGTGGGAATAGACACTCCTCCATCACCCCTTCCCTGGGCCCGGAAATTGGGGGAGGGAGGGCAAGGATTTGTACATTTTTAAAACTACTGTTTTCTAAATGGAACAAGCTGGGCCGTGAGGGGTCACAGGCCCGGTCTTCCGGCTGTCGCAGCCTTTTACTCTGGTCATCCAAAAAAAATTTTATTGAGTCCCTCCTGTGCCCAGCAGTGAGCTAGTCCGGCCAGCTGAGTGGGAGGGGGTCCGCCTCATCCGTGTCTCTCCCCAAAGCCCCAGATTTCACGGGTGCCTTCAGAGTATCTGCGGGAAGTGGAACCTTTTTGTGGGCTTCGGGAAGTCTCCAAGAAAACTTACTAAGCTGCCCCCCCTCTCCAGTGCCAACTCATCCCTCACCTCACTCCCCGCAGCCTCCTCCATGGCCCCCTGCTGGCTGGGGGCAGCTCCCAGGTCACTCTGCCAACTGACTTCTGTTTCTAAAGCCCCTCCCCACCCCTTGCTGAGTCTAGAGTTCAAGTCCTTGGGCTCTCTCTCCCCAGAATATGAGGGTTAAGTGACCCACAAACAAGTGCCAAGGGAGTTGGTGAAGGGAGAGAGGGTATGGTTGGCCTGAATCAGATGACCTTCCCAATTAAGTGCCTTCTCTCTGACCAGCACCTCAGTGTGATAACTAAAGAAAGCTAGACCCCTTCCTATCCTGTCTCTGTGGTTTTTGGGGGAGGAGACTTGAAGTGCGTGAATGGCCTACACCTGTGACTGCTTTTCAGAACCTTGTTGGGCAAGAAGAAATTGGCCTGGAGGGGACTGTGGGCATCTGGTCGATCTGAGTTCGGTTGCCAGAACCCACGTGATAGAAAGAGAACACGAACTGCCGCAAGTTGTTCTCTGACCTCCCGACACGTACCATGGCACGAGCTCGCCCCCACGTATACACACACTCCAAATAAATAAAAGAATACACAAACCCCACGGTGCCCCCACCGCTGGAATGCGGGGCGGGGCCTGCCCGGGGCTGGGCGGGAGGCGGAAAGCCAGGCAGACACGGGCTGCCCTCAGTCTACAGCCTTCCGGGCAGTGAGGCCAGCAGGGAGGGGGACTGGGTGGGGCGGACGCCGGGGCGCCCGGAGGCCTCCAGCTCGCATTGGCCGTGCCCTGGTCACGCCCCGCATCCTGATCCGGCCTAGCGGCCTCCGGCCAGCGCTGGCCACACCCCTCCAGCCAAATTCGTCTTCCGCAAACCCCGCCTGGGCGGGGCAGGAAGTGCCAGGCCAAAGCCGACGCCTGCCGCTAGGGGCCTCCCGGGCTCTCAATCCTGGCATTCCCCGGCCTAGAATACCCCGGGTCTGGACGGATCGGAGCTTGCCTCAGTCACCCCTTTTTCGAACATGTGGCGCTCAGCCATTCCCCACCACACAGAGTGGAGAAAGGGGGGTATACCGCTCCTAAATGTTGGTCCCCGTCCCCTAGCACCACCTCCCCAAGGCCACCCATGCCTCTTTACCAAGAATTTAGTTCCGAGTCACCTTTGCTTCAGGTGTGAGTGTGTGTGTGTCTGAAATAGGTGTGAAAATGGTCCCTCACCACATTCTGCCTACCCTACCCCACCCTACTACTTTACCTGATAGAAAAGAGCCAAGAAACTTCCACCCGAGAAGAAGCCTACCCTGGAATCAGCTCTGGTCTGGAGCTGCGTGGACCAAGAGAATCTTTTGCAAGATTTATATCCTGCCCTGGCCTCCGTCCGCCCTCAGTCAGCCTCTGGCTTGGTTTCCTGCTCTGTATGCAAACAGTAGTCGCCTCAAATTTGCATTCCCAGAGGCCAGACAAGCAGAGCACCAGCTTCCATTGAGACCCACAGTCAAACTCCCCAACCCGGCAACCACACACCCTCTGCCCACGCAGTTAAACTCAACCACATGTGGGGGCACTTCCTTGTCAGCACCAGTCAGTGTCAGGTTTGCTTCTGCTCTCAAGGAACTCGTCTCAGTGCAAGTAACATTAATTCTTGGAGCTGGAAAAGATGGCTCAGCAGTTAAGAGCACTGGCTGCTCTTTCAAAAGATCCGGGGTCAACTTCCAGCACCACTCAGAAACGTATACTACTCTAGTCCCAAGAGATCTGGTGCCCTCTTCTGGCCTCTTCGGACACTGCAGGCATGTGGTGCGCGTTAAGTGCAGGCAAAACACATATAAAACTAAAGAAAAATGCCATTAATTCCGGAGGGATACATAGTATTTTTTTAATACCAGTATTCTTTCTCTAGGATGTAGTCTCTAGTAGATGAGACTACTTCTGAACATCCTTAACTTTTCTTTGGAGTTAGTTACTCCAGAGACACTTCTGAGTGTAAATCCCTCAGGGCCGATTGGGAATAGTTCCAAAATTAAAGCATAATTAATTAATTAAAAGTAAGTCTGGAAAAGAGAAAAAGGAAGTTTTAGCCATATCAAAGCTCAGGTGTGACTGCAACCTGTAATTTAAGGAAAAGAGGTAAGATAAGAGTTTCTCATCCAGGCAGTGCTAGCGTACGCCTTTAATCTCGGCACTGGGGAGGCAGAGGCAGGTGGATCTCTGTGAGTTCGAGGCCAGCCTGGTCTATAGAATGAGTTCCAGGAGAGCCAGAGCTACACAGAGAAGTCCTGTCTCAGGGAAAAAAAGAAGAGTTTCTATAGAAACCATATCATAACTTGGTCTTTGATCGTTGTTAAAATCTCTACCAGCAGGGGTTAAGGTCTAACTCTCTAGCCTCTTAAACACTTGCCTTGCATGCTTGAGGACTGGAATTTAATCCCCAGTACTGAAAAAAAAAATCTGATAGTAAATCAGAAACACTCACGAATTACTCGCTGTGGTCTGTTTCCTCGGCAGTGAATGGCGTTCTCCACCCGTTGATTAGGGTCTCCAGACCCTCCCGGCCCCCTTGATAGTGTTTTTTTTTTGTTGGTTTGTTTTTTGTTTTGAATGCTGGGAATTGAACTAAGGGCCTCATACATGCTAGACAAGTGCTCTACCACCGAGCTACGTTCCAGCCCTAACCCAGGCACTAGAGCAATGAGGAGTCCAGGCATTGTGCAGCCATGTAAACCCAGTACTGACTGAGTACTGAGTTTCAGTACTTAGGGTAAGTACGAATGGTGAGTAAACTTGGAAAAAGCTGCCTTACCTGATTGCATAACCCTCAGGGAAGTCAATTATTGAGAAAGCTTAGAAACCTTGTTAGGGCCTTATGAAGTCCAAGAGCTCCTCCTGCCTCACCTTCCAAATGCTGAGAGGACAGACGCACGTCACCAAGGTCAGAAATGTAGAGACTTCCTCATACTAGAGCAGGGTACTCTGTTTAGTTCAGTCAAAACTTTAACAATAAACAAGATAAACAAAGGGGTCTGGAGATGGCTCAGAGGGCTTGAGTTCAGTTCCTATAGCAACAGCTCACAACCAGCTCTAACCCCATCTCCAGGGGAACACACACACATATCTCTCCTTAATAAAAACAATAAACTTACAATGAGAAAAACTTAAGCAGGGTTGGGAATGGAGATTCACACACCTATAATCCCAGCACTCAAGAGGCTGAGGCAGGAGGATAGGAAATTGGAGGCTAGGCTGGGCCATGTAGAAAAGCCATGCCTCACATGGGGACCTTGGGAGAGGGTTGAAGGGAAGGGGAGATGCGGGAGGGGAGCAGAGAAAAATATAGAGCTCAACAAAGATCAATAAAAAAGGAGGGGAGCCGTGCCTCAATATAACAAAAAACAAAAAGAATTTAAAGCAAAAACCCTGGGCTTTGCCTGTTTGCTTTGTGGGACCAACAAGCTTGTCTAGCTTCTCAATACCCAGTGGTAATCTAACCAAAATGGTCCTAATTCCACCACGGAGAGGACGAGCTCCGAGTCAAAGGATGTGCCACGTGAACTGAAGATGACTTTAGAATTGCTTACTGTAACACACACAAAGTAGAAATAAGTTTAAACAAAAGCAAGTTTAAAAATCATGTTGAGGTTGTTGAGGTTTTGTGATGAACAAAACATCACATTTCCATAGAATAAATTGTCCGTTTGGTCAGGGAGACCATGACATCCGAAATGACACAAAGCGGGTCTGCAGTGTCGTCAAGTCAGCGGTAAGGAAGCAAAGACTTCTCACCAGGCGATGCTTACACTGGCCAGTGCCGGCAGAGTAAGTCAAGTGACAGGCTGAAGACACCGGGACTTAGAAATGTTACCCTGAATATTATCTTAGCTATCAGATAGGAATTTTGCTTTGTTGGTTTGTTCCAGACAAGGTCTCACGTCACCCAGACTGGCCTCAAATTGACAATATTACTAAAGATAACCTTGACCATCTGAGCTTCCTGCCTTCAACTCCTAAGTAATGGGATTGCAGGAATACCCCACACCCAGCTCTAGACATCAGTTTAGGAGGAAAAGTTCCAGTGGCTGTAGGCGGAAGGCTGTTAGTTCATTCCTCGCTGCCCAGACCCAAAACAATCACACAGAAATGATATCATTTGCAATACTGTTTGCCCAATAGCTTAAGTGTATTTCTGGCTTACTCTTATATCTTAAATTAACCCATTTCTATTAATCTGTGTATCGCCACGTGGCTGTGGCTTACCAGCACTTATGGGTAAGGTTCTGGTATATCTGTCCCGCTGGTGGTTACGTGGCATCTCTGACTCCACCTACTCTTTCTCTATTTATCCCTTCCAGCCTGGCTATGTTCTGTTAACCCTTTGGCCAAAAGCAGCTTCTTTATACATAAACCAATAAAAGCAACACATATACAGAAGGACTTCCCACACCAGGTGGCCACCAATCACATTTCTGTCAGGAGATACCTTCATCCAGGTAGCTAACAGCTAGCATAAGACACTTGTCTCAGCTCCATCTTGCTAGAGAAAGCTCAAAATGTAGTTAGTACTGGTATGCCCAGATTGCGGAGTTCCCCAAAAACCAACAAGGAGATCTGAAGGAGCAGAACAAACACCATTTTGAAAAAGAACTCCATTTTACACAAGACCTAACAAAGGGGGGGGGGGGTGAATGCAGCCCAGCAAAGTCATAAACATTCCCAAGAAACTATACCAGCCCTGGTAAAAGTGACCAGGACACCTACCAGGGTGTCCAGAGAACATCTGTTTACATCTGCCTGCTTCAAATGTCCTGTGGGTATCTGATTAGTGGCTGTTTTGAAATTCCCCTTTACCCCAACCAACAAATGCAAAAGTTGTATACTTTTACCCAATCCCGAAACACCAAGGCTTGTGCAACCCTGCCTTGCAGTTTTTGCCTTGAAAAGCCCCTTACCTGAAGCCTCGGGGCATTCTCCCTTAACCTGCTGCAGCGGTGTGTTGGATTACGGTCTGACTTAGCTAACTTGTAATCGATAAACCCCAGTGTGTGTGCATCAGATACGGGCTCTGTGGTGGTCTTGTTTGGGGGTCCGGTGATGACTACAACAGACCGAGTCCCATGTGTAAAAAAGCAAAGAGCCTTTATTCAAGTTCGAACTTAGACTCTCCATGTGTCCAACACAATGACATGATCAGAGAGTCCCGAGCTCAGCTGGAGTGGGGTTTTTATCATAGCAGATTTGGGGTGAGGGATTTCTAAGGTTCAGGACCCCTAATTGGCTGACTTTTGTCTAGGGGTGTCTTGGTGGAAAGGGATGGGTGTGTGCTGGGCTAAGGTACATCCTATCTACAATGGGTTGAATGGTAGGAATTTCTTTTGGAACAGCAGGTACTTTCCCCTTGGATGGTCTGTTCCTGGGTGGCCTTTCTTGGAACCAGATGTTGCCTTAGGGAAATCTGAAACTCAGGCCTCTCTCCACCTTGTCATGGCTGAGCCCTACAAGTCCTATTGAGGCACAGTCACATCTATTATAACCAGAATACTGACTCCCTGCCGCTCACCAGAATGGAGCACATCCTATCACCTAGAGTGAAAGAGAAATTGGGTGCAGACAAATGACCCCAGCTCTCGGATGCTGGGAACGCCTGTGAGAAGCTTGGGACGTTGGAGGGCACATGGATCCCTCACCATACAAGGGCAGCCCCAGGGGACTGAGCAGCAATTCTATCTGGAGTGAGGCATGAAGAAGAGGGGTGGGCAAGATGGCTGGAGTGAGGAGGATGAGCTCCCCCGAGCAAGGCCTCAGTTGGTTGAAGCGGGGAGTGGAGCAAAAGACAAGACTGTTGGAATGGTACCCAAGTGGAGGACGATGGGAAAGGAGCTGTAGATTAAAGGGTGACCTCTCATATTTTATTTATTTGTTTGTTTGTTGTTTGTTTGTTTTTTAAACAGGGTTTCTCTGTGTAGCTTTTGCTGTCCTAGAATTCACTCTGTAGACCAGGGTTGGCCTTGAACTCAGGGATCCACTTGCCTCTGCCTCCCCAGTGCTAGGATTAAAGATGTTTACATCTGACTTCTTTCTTTCTTTCTTTCTTTCTTTCTTTCTTTCTTTCTTTCTTTCTTTCTTCCTTCCTTCCTTCCTTTCTTTCTTTCTTTCTTTTGGTTTTCTGAGACAGGGTTTCTCTATAGTTTTGGAGCCTGTCCTGGAACAAGCTCTTGTAGACCAGGCTGGCCTCTAATTCACAGAGATCTGCCTGCCTCTGCCTTCCAAGTGCTGGGATTAAAGGTGTACACCACCACCACCCAGCTTTATTTTTATTTTCATTGTATTTTAATTTATTTACTTACAGACAGATCTCATATAGACCAGACTAACCTCACATTTACTATGTAACTTACTGTGTAAGGATGGTCTTGAACTCCTGATCCTCCTGCCTGCCCCTCTCCAGTAATAGGATTACAGACATGGGCCACCAAGCTGGATTTATGAGGTTCTGGGGATTCAGTTTGGGGCTTCATGCATTCTAAGCAAGCACTCTCCCAGATGAGCTACCTTGCCAGCTCTTTCTTCCTTTTCATTCTTTTATTAATTTTGAGATGAGGTCTTGATATGTAATCCAGGCTCACCTTGAATCCATAACAATCTGCCTACTTCACCCTCCTAAGGTCCTGGGATTACAGTCATGTACCGTGTCTAGTGAAAGTGTCCCTCGTTATTTTAATAGACATAGGATACAACTGAGGGGACATGAAGATCCCATAAGCAGGAAGGGCGTGTAAAAACACCTGTCATCTACACACTGGAAACTAAAATGGGTGTGGACGCACCTGTCACCTGCACACTGGGATCTAAGATGGCTGTGGACGCACCTGTCACCTGCACACTGGAAACTAAGTGAGGGGCAGTAAGACTCTACCAGGAGGACACAGTCACAGTCCTGGAGGTGAGGAATGGGCCTGAGCTGTGGTGACGGCAGAGTGACCAGATAGGCAGGATGGATGTGGGAGTTGATAAATCACCTGGGCAGGAAGGGTGACTGAGCGGCTTCTGGGCAGGGGTGAAGAAGGAGGCGAGTGACCATATCCAGCTGTAGAGACACACCAGTGAAGGTACCGCTAACTGTGGACATGGAGCAGATACCTATGTTTGTTCACACACACACACACACACACACACACACTGCAGGAAACAGACACTTGGCACAACACTGGTGTCAGTAGTATAAAATGGTAAAACCTTGGAAGATGAACCAGGAATATCAGAGAAAAATGTTTTTTTGTCTTTTATTTGTTTTTAGTTAATTTAGTGTACTGCCCAAGTGCTTACACATAGAGTCCAGAGAACACCTTGCAGGGGTCTCCTCCTACCAGATAAGTTTCAGAGAATGAACTCAGGCCCTCAACTTGGCAACAAAGCCTTTACCCACACTGAACCATCTCACCGGCCCTGGTTTGGGTTTTTTGTTTATTTTTGAGATTGGGTCTCACTATGTGTATTCTTGACTGGCTTCATATTCACTATGTAGCCAAAGGGACAATGGACTTCTTCTAAACTTTATTTATTAAATAACCGTATGTATATATGAATGTTTTCCTTACATGCATGTGTATCACATGTGTGCTGTGTCTGTAGAGGACAGAAGAGGGTATTGGAGCCCCTAGAATTGGAATTACGGGTGGTTTTGAGCGGCCCTGTGAGTGTAGGGACCAAACCTGCCTGCCTCTGCCTCCCGAGTGCTGGGACTAAATGGTGCATGTGCTAGCATTGCCCAGTAAGGACAGGAATTTACAAACTGGAATATCATACATCATACATCATGCCCCCATAACTCTCCTTCCCCAGGAAATAAATACATTTATTTTACATTTAGCAAAAGAGAAGGGAAGGAGGAAGAAAGGAAAGAACATATCTGAGAGAGGGGTTAGTTCAGCATCTGCCAGCTGTACACAAAACACATTTAATCATCAGCCCTGCAATTTAAAATTAATTTATTAATTAATTAAAAATTAATAACAAAATGACAACTGCTAAAGAAGGACGAAGTGAGAAATCAAAGGCTTCGTGTGTTAGTATCAACCTCTCGTAACTGACTTATTTGTTGTGGTGGTGGATCTATTATTTCTTTGTTTTTTGAGATGAGGTCTCCCGTGTTACCCAGGCTGGCCTTGAACCCTAGGGCTCCAACAGTTCCCCTGCTTCTGCTGCTTAAGTGGCTAGGAGCACAGGCACACTCTGTGGACGCGGATGAGTCCTAATAGAAAGTGGGACCTGCTGCTGTAAGCAAGGCCTCAGACTTTACGTTGCTTACGCTGGAAAAACTTGACACCAGTGTCCTCTGATGTAATTCAGTGTGGTGACCTTTGACCTTGTGCTGAAAGAATGAACTCATTCAAGGACCAGCAGTATCAGCATCTCCAGGGAACCTCTGGCCCCACCCCTGACCTGCAGATTGTTATCTTGCCTTAGGAAGATTCCCGAATGATACCTGATGGGTTTTCTTTGAGAAAGCAGGCCTGTCAATTATTTCTGAAGAAAGTGTTTAATTGGAATCTACTTTAGGCTTTAAGAAATGGTAGGAGAATAACAACAAAATAATAATAATATAAATGTTTGGTTTGTTTTGACAGGATCTCATATAGCCCAAGCTGGCCTTGAACTCACTATGCAGCTGAGGATGGTCTTGAACTTCTGATTTTTCTGCTTCTACCTCCAAAGTGCTAAGATTACAAGCATGCACCATCACATTCAATATAAGAACATAACAATTTTTAAAAGCAAGCTGGCATATGTTTTGTGGCTGACACATGAGGATTATGGGTCCAAAGTCAGTGCAGCTACTGGGTGAGTTTCTGTCTCTATAAAATAATAAATAAATCTGGATTTTGACCCTAGGAAAAAAAATCATCATCATAGGGCTTGGGGAGGTATCTCAGTTAATATAGTGCTTGCCTGGCATGCACAGAGCCTCAAGTTCAATCCCAGCACCTCCTTAAAAAAAAAGGTGTGGTGCCCTCCCATGATCCGAGCACTGGGGAGGTGGAGGCTGGAGGATCAGAAGTTCCAGGTCATCCTTGGTTTTACAAAGCAAGTTTGAGGCCAGCTTGGGTTACATGAGACCTTGTGTGTTTGAGTTTTTGTTATTATTGTTTTTAAAGCGTGAATAAATAATACCATAAAGGAAAACTGGGGCTTACCATAAGGCAAACACCCTGTAAGATGGTTCTCTTGTCCCAGGTCATGGGGAAAGGGGAGGGACTTTTCTCAATTAAAAACGCTGAGAAGACGTGACAGCCAAAGGAAATCCTTGTTCCTGATCTGACTCCACATATAAAGGCAGATAAGGTCAGGGTGGAGATAACCGGTGGACTGTGGACTAGGGAGCGGGTGGTGTAGTAAATACTGGTACATACTCTCAGTTATGAAGATCTTATTCGAGCTACAGAGCAGAAGGGGCTAAACACTGGCTGCGAAGGAATAGTATTCCACGAAACTTCCCTTCAAACATATGTTCACACACATCATAAACACATGGCAAATATGCTAGCTCCTTAACCCACAGATGGCTGTCACACTTGTTTCTGCTTTTCTATATGGTTGATGTTTAACACAACAAGAAATTAGAAATTCATGTATTTATTTGGAGGCTGGGCATTGCGTTCAAGGCTTTTCGTATTTCAAGCCCATAGTTGATCACTGAGTTACATCTCCAACACTTTGAAACAGTTTGTTTTAGAGATATTAATTTTGTGTGTATGAGGCAGGAGGTTTTGTCTGCATGTATGTATATGCATCATATACATACATGGCTGGCAGAAGTCAGAAGAGGGCATCACAGAGGTTTGTGAGCTGTTCTGTGTGCGCTGGGAATCCCGCCAGAGTCCTCTGCAAGAGAAGAACTATTTTTAACCACTGGGCCATTTCTCCAGGCATAAAACGATTTTAAAAACATG
Organism: Arvicola amphibius; assembly: GCF_903992535.2. Lineage (NCBI taxonomy): Eukaryota > Metazoa > Chordata > Mammalia > Rodentia > Cricetidae > Arvicola > Arvicola amphibius. The sequence goes on along the minus strand of NC_052054.1, from coordinate 117,003,289 downwards.
TATTTGCCTGGCGGTGGTGGCACACACCTTTAATCCCAGCACTTGAGAAACAGAGGTAGGTGCATCTCTGTGAGTTTAAAGCCAGCTTGGTCTGCAAGAGCTAGTTCCAGGACAGCTAGGGCTGTTAAACAAAGAAACCCTGTCTTGAAAAACCAAAGCCCAAAACAAAATAACCCCCCCAAAAGCAAACAAGCAAAAAACCCCCCCAAAAAAACAAAAAGCCAACACACATATTCTCTCTCCATTGGATCTGGTTGCACACACCTATATCTCTGGTACTTGAGAGGATATAGGGATTAGAAATTTCAGGCCAGCTGAGCTGTAGAGCACAGCCCTGTGATTATTTGGGGGTGTTTTGTTTGTTTGTTTGGTTTGGTTTTTCAAGACAGGGTTTCTCTGTGTACCCTGGCTGTCCTGGAACTCTCTCTGTAGACCAGGCTGGCCTCGAACTCACAGAGCACACAGAGTGTGTCTGTGGTGTGTGTGTGTGTGCCACCACCACCCTGCCCAGGTAGGCCTTGACTTGGTGATCCTCCTGCCTCCACCTCCTTCAGCAAACCCTACTGGCATGGGCCACCACAACCGGCGCTTTTAGGAATTCTCCACTTTTGTGGTGTAATATGAGAATTGAACCCAGGCCCACAATAGGTGTGTGCTGTATCGCTGAGCCCACACTCGCAGTGAGAGTGGATGTAGTCGGCAGGCAAACGTTTAGCAATGAGAACAGCTGGATAGAGTCTAGAGACCCCGTCCTGAGCTATTTGCTAACAGGAACTTTGCTGTCATTGGGATACACCGTGGGGAGACTGGAAATGAAGGTGCACACAAATGTTTGTGGGCAGTAAAGACGGCTTAGTGGGTAAAGACATCGCACATCTTGAACCTGATATCTGGTCCTGGAACCCTCAGTGGAAAGAGAGAACCCAGCCCCGAAAGTTGTTCTCTGACTTCCACATACAAAATAATAATTATGATGGGAATAATAATAACTAATTAATTGCTTTGAAAGCTGTGTGTGGGACTGGAGAGATAGCTCAGCTGCCAAAAGCACCGCTGCTCTTCCCGAGGATCCAGGTTCCCTTCCCAGCGCCCATATGGTAGCTCACAAGCATCCCTAACCCCAGTTCCAGAGAATCCCACACCATCTTTAGGCCTCCACAGGCACCTCACAAGTACATAGACAAAACACACAAAAAATTCAGGCAAAACGCCCATACACATAAAAATTTAGGCAAAACGCCCATACACATAAAAATTCAGGCAAAACGCCCATACACATAAAAATAAATCAAGGAACCTAAAAAGTATCATGTATGGGTAAAAAGTGTATACACACACACACACACACACACACGTGCTGATAAAAGACACGTACAGCAGATGTGCACAGCACACACTCTGGAAAAGGGTCTGAGATACTTCAGAACAGACTATGAGCACTGACTCATGGGGAAATATCCATCCTGGAGTTTTTCCTTTCCGTTTTGTTTATAACTAAGTGAACATACATCCTTTTCATTCACAAGAAAGGGCACTACATTATTTCAAAACAAAACAGCACCTGCTCTGTGTTTACTCTCTTCACTGACTGTGCATGGGCCCTCATGTGCGGGTGCACACACACACACACACACACACACACACACACACACACACACACACTCGATTCAGTCTCCAGAGCTCTTGGGAAGGTCAAGGGGCCAGATCCCTCATCCCACCCTCTTCATCTTGCCCTCCTAAAGGACCAAGATTCCGAGGTGACAGAAGTTTGACAGGCAGCAGGAACGAGGCCACCGTTTCCAGTTCAACCTCGAAGTGGATGGGCAGTGAGACAGATCCCCAGGTCCAGGGCAGGGAGGTGGAGGCCCTTGGCTCCTGGGAGGAGACAGCGGAGCAGGGTTCAAAGGCATGGTTTATGGTAACTCATAAAACCTCCAGGTGGAGTCTGTGGCTCACAGGGGGGAGGACTGGAAGGGTCCTTGTGCCCACTGAGCGAGGGTCATGCTGAGTAGATGAGGCCTGTAGGGGTGTCAGGGGCCCAACCTGTCCCCAAGGGGACCCTGGCCTGTGTGCCGAAGTTCCAGCTGCAAGGCCCCAGGAGTCTGTGCTGTGTGTTGTAGTGCCCCCCGCCCCCCAGCCATCCCTCTAGGGCAGGAGAGTGGACAACTGAGTTCCCTTCCTGGTGGGAAGAAAGAATGGTCCAGACACCTGTCGCCTGCCCTGGTAGGGGTTGTCCATCTGCAGGGAGTGCCCAGGTCCTGAGCGGAAGTGCGCCCCATTCCCGCAGCTCTGGAGCCAAGGGTGGGGCACACACCAGCTCTGATTGTCAGGCTGTTGTTGGCATCTAGGTTCCCAGGGACCTGGGCACTTACTACCCCACCCCCTCATCTATTCTCTCTCTCTCTCTGGGGCCCTATCTTCCCTTATATGGTGAAGGAAGTTCCTAGGAGGGGGGGTGAGGACAAAGGTTGCTCTCCTGCAGCCAGCTTGCCACAACTTCCTAAGATCTCCCAGGTGGCGGCTGCCTCTTCCACACAGGTAAGGCAACTGGGTAGGGACACATGGGGACCACAGGTGATTGAAAGGGACAGGGTCCTTGCTTCTCTCTGACAGCCTGGACTGTCTGTAGCATGTTGGTACAGGTTTGGGGAATGAGGTAAGGCATTTTGAGGTTCTGGAAGAAGTAAGAAGCCAGCATGCTGTCCTGGGCCTTCAATGAAGGAAGTTCACAGGCCCCTAGCCGGTACCTCACCCTCTCTGCACTTCGGGTGCCATTCATGCAGGTGGCCTGGGGCTAAGGTGGGTCCTTAGGGCTGGGATTTCTAGAACTGAAATCAGAACAGTCCTGAGAGAGCTGGGATGGTAGGTCTCCTTGACTGGAGTCATTCTCTCTTGCTGCTCATCTCTTGGTCCACTTCTTCTTGATCTGAAGTGGTTGTTTTCTTTGTGTCACCATTTTCTGACACTCCCGGGACCTCAGGTGTAAACTACGGCCACCAGGAATCCAGTGATTGAGCCCAGAGGAAGGGGAGAGGCAAGAGTAGGAGGCTACAGGGCCGTGTAGGCCTTGTCGGGCCTGGACATCACCCCTGCCCTAGAAGTGGCCCCTCTGTTTCCCCAGTCACCTTGGTCTATTTTACCAGAGCTGGGCATGAAAGCCTAGCTCGCCTAGAAATTTGGGGTTTACTCTGTCCAAGGCCATCTCTCCAGGAATCTTCCTGTCACTTGGAGGCTGGGAGTATCTGCTTCTGGGGGGCTCCCAGGCCCTGGGTAGCAGGAGTGTATCCTTTGTATAAGGAGGAGTGACCTAGCCCACTGTTACCACACTCCTGTCTAGTTAAGAGCTGCGTACTGGGAACCAAGACTCATAGCAGCACACTAGGGGTCCCTAAAGTTGCACCCCAAGAATAATAGGACAGCAGATAAGGAAGGATGGGTGGCTGGAGATAAGACTCTAAATCTGTCTAAAGCCCAGTGAGGAACTCCTTCCATTTCCTAGTTCAGGCTCAGGTGTATGAGGGCCAGCTGTGTGTTCCTGCTATAGACAATGAGCTGGCAGCTACAAACATCTGTCATTATCCTGTGTGTAATCTGAGTATTTGAGAGGCTGAAGCAGGAGGATTGCTATATGTTTGAGGCTAGCCTGGGCTATAAGTAAGATTTTTGTCTACCATCAAAAAAAAAAAAAAATCCCACCTGTGTAGGTCGTGGACCTTGGGGACTTTAGACTTACAAAAAGGCTTTTTCGTTACTGTGTGGTGAGGGCTGAGAGAGCCATCAGTCTGGGACACAGTGAGATCCTTGAGAAAGGACTCCCTGCCAGCCTCAGAATTCTGGGAAGGCTTCCTGTAGGAAGTGTGGAAAAGCAGAGACAGGTGTAGCCCGGGCACCAGGGCGGTAGCCAGGCTAGGATTCTAGAAGTCAGGGTAGCAGAAGAGAGTGTGGGTAGACAGACTGTTAGGGGGGAGACTGTTGGGACAGAATGGAAGGAGGGGGAGGTGTCTGAGATTCTACATAGACTTTTGGTTCTCTGGGTGACAAGTGTCCTCCTAGGGCTAGGGCCATAGAAGGGTGCGGACCGGGGGTAAGTCAGTGAGTTCAAGCTGAGGAAATATCCACCCCAGGTTCCTTGCTGTCGGGTCCGGGGATGAGGGCCATCCAGTCCTCCCTGAAGTTTAGGGGGAGCTGAGGGGTTCATCTGGGATCAGGGAGAGGTGTTTGCTCTGACCAAGATGGTAGGTGCAGTAGCAGCTGGCGGTGCTGATGGGGTTGCACTAGCCACATCTGAGAATCAGCCATCACCACTTGGCCCTAAGGAGGCTGTCCCCTCTCTGTTTAGGTTGTTGTGGCAGGGTGGGGGTGTGTGGGTAGGAGGGTCCCAATCTCACTTCTCTTCAGGGAGAGGCAGTGAGTCTTTATCCCCTCTCTGGTGCCAACAGACAGCCCTGTGTCTATCATTAGTTCATTCTGCTGCCAATTTGCTCCAGGACATCCATCTGGTAGACCTCTGCTCCTAGCTCACCCATGACCCACTTCCTCACCTGGGAAGTGCAGAAGAGAGTCTTAGAGAAAGGGTAATTGTAACAGAGATGGCAGGAATAAAACAGAAAATGCTGTCCTCTTATTCAAATTGATCTTGCTGAACCAAAAGGATTGTGTGTGTGTGTGTGTGTGTGTGTAAAACCCTTCATGCTAAGGAATATGTGATGTTTGCAGTCATGCCAACAGGGGTATCAGGTGGAGTCAGGCCCGTGGAGCTTCTGCAAACACAGCAAGCTTCCAAAGTTGGACAGGTGGCCCAGATCACCAAGGGGCGGGTTGACCAGAGTGGGCAGAACATAAGATAAGTCAGCCTGCAGGGCTGAGAAGAGGGAGTCTACAAAGGCCAAGCCATTTATTATCCAAGACGTGACTCAAAACCAAAGTGCACGGAGAGATTAGCTGGAGAGATGGGGCTGTCAGTGTAGGGCACTCGACCTTTCGCTTGTTAGTCACTAGGCCAAGGAACAGTCACGGAGGGTAACTGACCCCTCCTGCTCCATTTGGGGCAGGCATGTGAAGCATGGGTGGTGGTCATATTGGTGGAGAGGGTTGAAAAATGGCATGAGAACCACCAGGCTCACGACAGGAATCCTGGCCAGTTTTCAAAGGACTCAGGCCTCGTCTCTGGCAGAAGTAAAGTATCTAAGCCCTAAGCCTCATTCTGGCCTAATTAAATCAGAATCCCTAGGGATGCAGGCTCTGAGCTCAGGAGCATCAGTATTTTTAAAAACCTCCCAGGTGACTCTGATCAGCCGCTGGAACAAACACAGCTACAGGTCCAAACAGAAAATGGCATTGCTAGGGACAGGGGCCAGGAGAGGCTTCTTCAAGTCCAGTGGGTGGAGGGTGCTTAATAGTAGTGGCAGTTTCTCTCTGCTTGTCACCCACCCACTCACCCATCCACCCACCCACCCACCTACCTACCCACTCATCCATCCACCCACCCATTCATCCACCCACTCATGCACCCACCCTCCCACCCACCACCCATCCACCCCCACTCACTCATCCACCCACTCTTCCACCCACCCACTCATCCACCCACCCACGCACCCACCCATCCACTCACTCATCCTTCCATTCACCCTTCCACCCACCCACTCACTCATCCACCCACCTACCCATCCATCCACCCATCCACCCACTCACCCATCCACCCATCCATCCACCACCCACCCACCACCCATCCACCCCCACTCACTCATCCACCCACTCATCCACCCACCCACTCATCCACCCACCCACTCATCCACCCACCCACGCATCCATCCACCCACCCACGCACCCACCCACCCACTCACACATCCACTCACCCACCCACCTACCTACCCACTCATCCATCCACCCACCCATTCATCCACCCACTCACACATCCACTCACCCACTCACTCACTCATCCATCCACCCACCCATCTACCCATCCACTCACCCACCCACCCATCCACCCACTCACACATCCACCCACCCACCCATCCATTTATCTAAACCCTCCCTTTCTCCTTACTCTTTCCCTGCTTTTCCTCACTCAATCATACATCTAACAGAGAATTAGTATTGTACTAAATGCTGGAGACTTAATTTTTTTAAAATTACATTGACTGATTGCTTGATTGTGTATATGTGTAGGCATGTGCACACCACAGCACACATGCAGCAGTCAGAGAATAAATTTTGGTTGTTTCTGTCATTCCATTTGAACCATTTCCTAGCACCTAATTATTATTGGGAAGCTTCTTATGTAGCCCTAGCTGGCCTCAAGCTTGCTGTGTAGCCAAGGGTGACCTTTAGCTCCGGCTCTTCCTGTCTCCACCTGAGTACTAGGATTACACCACACCCAATTTAATGCTGGGGATTTAGTACTGAGCAGACAGAAATGGTCTCTGCCCTTGCAGGAACATCTGGACAACAGTTGAACGTGGTGGTGCATGCCTTTAATCCCAAACTCTTGGGAGGTAGATCTCTGAGTTCAGCTTCAGCCTGGACTACAGAGTGAGTTCCAAGACAGCCAGGGCTATATAGGAAAACTCTTTCCCCAAAACCAAACAAACAAAACAAAACAAGCAAACAAAAGATATTTTGGGGCACTAGAGAGATGACTCAGTGCTTAAAAGCACTGACTGCTTCTCTAGAGGACCCAGGTTTGATTCCCAGTGCCACATGGCAGCTCATAGCTGTCTGCAACTCCGGTTCCAGGGGATATGCATATGTCTATAGGCAAAATGGCCATATCCATAAAATAAAATAAAGCTGAAAATATTCTGGGCAACAATCGCAGTGATTGGAGGATGTTGGTGGGGCCTGGTGAGCGACAGGCATGCGCTCCTGTATTATTATGGTAAATTACTCAGAAGATGTCCATCCATCCATCCCTCCATCCGTCTGTCCATCCGTCCATCCGTCCGTCCATCCGTCCATCAGTCTTCTATCTATCCATAGAATAGCCCAGGCTAGTTTGACCCTAAATTACCTTCACCCCAGTGCTGGGATTACAGGTATTCATCAACACCCCACTCATTTTATTCTATTCTTTATTCAGGAGCTGGGGGTGGAACTCCAGGCCTGGGTGTGCTAAACAAGCTCTCTGCCACAGAGCTACAGCCCCAGTTCCCACTTTATCCAGGCGATTCTGCGACATTTAACACATTCCCCACGCTATGCAGCGCTCTCCACTCTCCAGTTCCAGCACTTACTCCGTGCCCACTGTTCCTCCTGCCCAAACCTAGTAACCACAGTCTCTGCCGCTACAGATTTGCATGTCTGACTAGGTCATGTAAATGGGATGGTTTATTATGTATGCTTTTATGACTGGCTCCTTTCTCTTAGCACAGTTTGCGTTGGGGGCGTGTGTCATTACTGTACTCCACATTACAGCTTCATAGTGTAGTGGATACACCACTTCCTGTTTCATTTACTGATGGACATTTGTGGTCCCTCCCCCACTACTACCACAACCACTCTCCCCCCACACCCACTCTTTTTTATTTGGTTTTTTTTTTTTTTTTTTTTTTTTTTTTTTTGGTTTTTCGAGACAGGGTTTCTCTGCAGCTTTAGAGCCTATCCTGGAGCTAGCTCTTGTAGACCAGGCTGGTCTCGAACTCACAGAGATCTGCCTGCCTCTGCCTCCCGAGTGCTGGGATTAAAGGCGTGCGCCACCACCGCCCGGCACACCCACTCTTTTTGAGACAGGGTCTTCTATGTAGTCATGGCTGTCGAGAGTTCACTACACAGACCAGGCTGTGGTTCCACGTTTCACACTTGTGAATAGAGCTGCTGTAAACTTCAAGAACAGTTTTCTTTCTTTTCTTTTTCCTGTGTGTGTGTGTGTGTGTGTGTGCGTGTGTGCCGTGTGTGCACGTGTGTGCATGCGTATTTGTGTGTACACATGTGAGTACCTGTGTGTGGAGGCCGGAAACAAACTCAGGTGTTATTCCTCAGGTAGCCCCCACTTTCAAAATCTTTAAATATTATATTTGGTGTGTGTGTGTGTGTGCATGTGTGTGCGTGTGTCGGGGGAGTGGGGTGCACGCATACCACAGTGAACATGTGTAGGTCAGAGGGCCATTTGTTGAAGTTTTCTCCTTACACCGTGTGGGTTCCAGGGATTGAATTCAGCTCCTCAGGCTCATGAGCAAATCCCTTTACTCACAGAACCACCTGCTGCCACCCTGCCCCTTTTGTCCCAGACAGGGTCACCCGCTGGTCTAAAGCTTACCAAGTCAGTTAGGCCATTGGCCAAGACAGGGATATACCTGTCTCCACCTCCACAGTGCTGGGATTACATGTAGACACCGCAGACACCTCCACTCGAAGCTTTTCACATGCGTCCTGCGGCTAGGACAAGCACTTTACCAACTGAGCGATCTCCCTGACCTTTTTTATGTTTTGTTTAGTTTGATTTTTCTATGCTTAAAATTGGGCTTAGTGTTGCATATCTGCAATCTGAAATAGTGAGTTCAAGGCCAGCCTGGGCTACGTGAGACCTTGTTTCAAAAAGCCTACAGAGCAGGGAGAGTGAAGCTACAGAAGAGGCTTAAAGTGGGTATGGTGGCACACAGGACAGCCTGGGCTACATAGCAAATCCTTGTCTCAAAAACATGGAGGGAGGGGTCTCTTTTAAGTGCTGGGTTATGTAACTTATACTAAGGGAGCCAATGTAGGCATTTGGATAAGAGCAGGGCATCATCAAAGCTGGGTGGGAAGGCTCGAGGCTAGATCCTAGGGGTTAAGACTCCCAGTGGGGAGCCAGCTTCCCTTCCTCCTCTAGGCATCAAGTCTGTGACCTCCACCTAAGACTGGCGCTCCTAACTAGATGGGTGTGGCTTTCACATGCCTTCTCCTCTAGGCTCACCCACCATGACCAAATTGACTTCTCAAGTCAAAGGCTCTCTCAACATCACCACTCCAGGAATACAGATATGGAGGATCGAGGTGAGTCTTGTCTGGAGGGGAGTTCAGGGATTCAGGAGGGTGGAGGAAGCCTGGCATTGCCCAGTCTCCTCCAGCCAGGTCCTGCATACTTCAGGGAGCTGCTGGTGTCACCCCTGCCACCCCGTCCTCTTTTCTCCATCTCTTCCTCATCTGCCTTTTCCTCCTTCCACTTCCTTGTCCCCATTAGCCCTATCCTTCTCTGTTCTGTTTCCTCCCTTGTCCCTTTCCCAGACAGGGTCACCCACTGGCCTAAAACTTACCGAGCTTTCCCCCCACCTTTCATTTCTGGGCACTGATCTTTTTGATTTGGGGTATCTTGTGGTCCTGAAGTCGGAACCGAGGGCCACACCTAGTAAGGACTATAGCTAAGCAACATCCAAACCTTGTTGGGCCCTGCATCTTCGACTCTCATCCTCCTACACATCTCCTGGTCAGCTTCCTTACCTGGTGGTTCTGGTAGCTCCTATGACTTCTTTCTAGCCTGGACCAGGTCACGCCTCCTGGGGTGATGGTGTCCGGTTCCTGGGAGGTCACTGTATTGATCCCAAACTTAGTACAACCACATGATTGGCACAACACACAACAGCCGAGAATGACTAGACCCAGGCAGTCTTGTAGCTTTGGTCTCCTGGGTAGGCGGGACTACACGTTTGTCACCATGTCCACTGTGACCTTTCTCTCTTCAGGCTATGCAGATGGTACCTGTTTCTTCCAGCACCTTTGGAAGCTTCTTCGATGGTGACTGCTATGTAGTCCTGGCTGTAAGTGGGTCAGGCCGGAGGGGGCTGCACAGAGCAAAGTCTACTGGGTATTAGGGCAGAAACGAGAGGCTGAAGGCTGTGCTGAGGGGTGGTCTGGCTTCAGCAATCAGTTTAAGTGGAGACTGCTTGTTCGTTCCCGGCTGCCCAAGCCCAAGTAATCACACAGAAACTGTATTAATTACAACACTGTTTGGCTAATATCTTAGGCATATTTTTAGCTAGGTCTTGCATCTTAAATTTTATTTTTGTTATTTTATATTTTACCACAAGGCTCATGTTTGTTAGTCTTGCTTCTTGGGCAGCTACATGGCATCTGCTTCCTTCAGCAGCTACATGGCATCTCTTTGACTCCGCCTACTCTGTCTCTATATCTCTTCCAGCCTGGCTATATTCTGCCCTGCCATAGCCCAAAGCAGCTTTATTCGTTCACCAACACAAGCAACACATATAGAGAAGGACATCCCACATCAAACCATTGTTTACAAGAGTGCCCAGGTGCCCAACTGTGGGGCTCCAGAGGGCTCAGAGATGGTTTGTAGAGCTTTCCTCTAGCTCTGGAGCCTTGAACTCATTCAGCCTTGGGGGCCTTCTGAGTTGGTCCACCTTTTATTGTTATTGTATTTTTTGGTGTGTGTGTTTATGCATGCCGTGGAGAGGATGTGAATTTCAGAGGACACCTTGGGGGAGTCAGTTCTCTGCTTCTACCATGTGGGTCCCAGAGACTGACCTCAAGTTGTCAGTTACAGTGGCAGGCACTGGCCCCACCTCTCTAAAACCCACCATCATCTTCATAGCCCTTCATGATGTTTGCACATCCTGGCACCACCAACATCACTAAGGACATTCATGCTTTTCTTTTCTTATACTGAGTTGCTTCTGATTTTTAAAGTTTTTCAAAATTACATTGACTGACACATTTATTTATTTTGTGAGTCTGTGCGTGTATGTGAGTATGCATAGGACTGCACACGTGCTAAGCAAGGTGCACGTGCTGCCACAGGCTGATTTGCAGGAGTCGGTGCTCTTTTTCTGTCACGTGGGTCCCAGGGATCAAACTCAGGTTGCCAAGCTTGATTGCAAGTGCCTTGACCCATAGAGTTCTCTTGTCTGCCCTGCTTCTAAATTTTGAAGATACATGTTTAACAATTCACCACATTCTTACTGTAAGTGAAAAGCGGAGCCACGTGTCACAGATTGAAAACGGCTGTGGTGTGTTTACACAATCATTACGTGTACAGCAGGTATTTGTGTCCACAGGGTATCTGTGGATTCAACTAACTATGGATTGAAAATATTTAGAAAAAAGTTGCTTGCGAGGGCCTGGTGAGCTGGCAGCTCAGTTAAGAGTGGATGCTGCTCTGCAGAGGAGCTGAGTTTGGTTCCCCGCACAGCAGCTATGTAGGTTGGCTACAATTGCTTCTGACTCTACCTCTGGGGGATCTGATGTGCACAAACACACACACACACCCAAAAAATCCAATGAAATATGTGGTGAATGATCACATAGATATTTTTCTCGCCACTATTTCATACACAGTACAGTGTGGCAACCGTTCTGATCGCCACCTGCCTGGGTTCAGGAATTAGGACTCATCTAGAGATGATGTAAGGTCTAAGAGACACCTGGGGTGTAGCTCAATGGTAGAGTTCTGACTTATCATCCAGGAGGACCTGAGTTTGATCCCTACTCCTGCAGGAGAGGTGCTTTGGCATACAGGCCAGTAATCCCAGCACCCCTGAGGTAGAAAGAGAAATCATGGGAGGGCATCCTTCAGCCCAGAATATTCCTACCCAGTGTGGGCTACATGAAACCCTGTATCAAACACAATAACAAAACAGTAGTAACAAAGCTGATTCTCGAGCCAAGGAGATGGTTCAGCAAGTAGGTGTAGGTGTCTGACCTCCTGAGTTCAAAACCTTACAGTGCAGTAGGAGAGAAGCAACTCCCAAAGGTTGTCCTCTGACCTCCACCCTCGCTCTGAGCATGCCTATAACTGTGTTTAAATACACCTATGTGAATATGCATATGTGCGCATACCCTACACACACACACACACACACACACACACACACACACACAATTTTTTAAGCATAAGAGGATTTTGCAGATTCCATACAAACATCACATACCATTTTACAGAAGGGACTCGAGCATGTATAGAGCTCCCATGGGATCCTGTCCCTCACAGACCATGAGAGACAATACATTTGTTTGCCCATATAGTCATCTTACTGGTCTCTAATAGCTCACACCCATCAATCCACGTGAATTATTTTCAAGATGAGAACAAGATCCAGAGAAGGGAGGGCCACGTCGTGTTTTCTACCAGTAGAGTTGGTGACTGAGCTGGGCTCCTGACAACAGGCCAGAGGCCTCCTTGGGTCCAAGTACTCAGGAGGCCGTGTAGAATGGGAGAGGGAGCTGTGGGACCCCACAGGTCTCACCACACAGATGCCCCCTTCCCCCAGATCCACAAGACCAGCAGCACCCTGACCTACGATATCCACTACTGGATTGGTCAGAATTCATCCCAGGATGAGCAGGGGGCAGCTGCCATCTACACGACGCAGATGGATGACTACCTCAAGGGCCGGGCTGTCCAGCACCGTGAGGTCCAAGGCAACGAGAGCGAGACTTTCCGAAGCTACTTCAAGCAAGGCCTTGTGTAGGCAGGGGTGCAGTGGGGCTGGGGAGGATCCCAAGATTGGTCTTTGAGGTGGGGATTAGGACATGGGGGCTGGGCTGGAGAGAAGGGCCACTGAGGCTCTGGGCAGCGGGAGGTGATCTGGGCTAGGAAGAAAGCCTGGATGAAGCTCTGGAGATTGCGGGAAGCTCGTGCAGCCTTTGCTGACTTTTCTCCACCTTTCCACTCCTCACACTTATTTCTGCTGTTGCCCTGACCCAGGACTGTCCCTCTGAGTCTGCTTTCACTTGATTTATCCCTTGGCTTCTAAGATCCCATGACTATGGCCGATGAATTCTGTCTTCGTTCCTGTCTAGGTGTGGTGGACTGCTCATTGCCTGAGCACCCCCCAATCCCCGCCCCTCAGGTCATTGCCTGAACATCCCCCCAAATCCCCGCCCCTCAGGTCATTGCCTGAACATCCCCCCAAATCCCCGCCCATCAGGTCATTGCCTGAGCACCCCCCCCAATCCCCACCCCTCAGGTTGTCACATCAAACCCTGCTCTCTCGGGCCACTGGGCGTTCGTTCGAGTGGCCTCTCTCCCTTCTTCCTCCTCAGTGTGCTGTGTCTGGGGCCTTGGCCTTATTCCCGATTTCTTCTCTCCAGATCTCACCACAATTGATTATCACTGCAGACCCTTCTGCAGGGCAGGGAACTAAGGCAAGAGGCAGGAAGACCTACATTGCAGGGTCAGGTGCATGGTCCAGGCTAACCAAGCATTTGCAGGACACTGATGTAACAAAGTGTAACTTTGATGTTTGAACTTTAAGTATTTCCTTTGCCTGAGCCTGTCCCAGTTGGGGCCTCAGAAGGGCACAGGCAGCTCAGGACCTCGGCATATCTCCTGACTCAATACCCTTGAGTCAGCTTTCCTTTCTTTCTCTCTCAGGATCCAGAAAGGGGGAGTGGCTTCTGGCATGAAGCACGTGGAAACAAATTCCAGCGATGTCCGGCGACTGTTGCACGTCAAGGGCAAGAGGAATGTGCTGGCTGGAGAGGTGGGGCAGGCCCAGCCCGGACACTGGCCAGCAACCCAGCGGGGCTGAGTGAAATGAGGGTGGCCAGAGGTAAAAGGCTCCCTGTTCCCTCTAGGTGGAGATGTCGTGGAAGAGCTTCAACAGAGGGGATGTCTTCCTGCTGGACCTCGGGAAACTCATCATCCAGTGGAATGGGCCAGACAGCAACCGCATGGAGAGACTTCGGGTAACCCTGACAGGGCACCTCATCTCTGTAATTCAGCAGACCTCACCTGCTTTAGCAGCCTCAGCAGCACCGCCCCCCCCGCTTCCCCCACCCCACCCTGTGAAAGTAGACAGAGAGGCAATGCTGCTGTGTGACTGTTAGGCTTATGACTAACTTATGATTTATGGCATGGGTGACCCTGTCAGGTCCCACAGCAGGTGAGAGACAGACAGATACGCCATGCAGAGAGAGCTTGGGTTTGCAGAGTTTATTTAGTGGGTATTGGGAGGATATGGGAAGGCAGGGGGTATGGAGAGGAGAGAGAAATTGAGGGGGGGAGGACGGAGGTAGGGAGCTGATGCCTCTTCAGAAGAAGGACAGAGAGAGAGAGAAAGGAAGAAAGGCAAGATCACCTTCCTTCAGCAGGAAGCAGGAAATTGGGAGTGGGCAGAGCGTGTCTCTTAAAGGTACAGGGCACCCAGGTGACTGGGCAGGCCAGCATAATTATAATACTAACCCTTAAGGTGGAGTAGCCAGAAAGGAAAGGGAGAACCAGAGGAATGATTGCTGGAAGAGTGGCACTAGGGACCAGATGAAGGTACGGCAAAGGCCCTGGGTCGGTAGGGAACCCTTCAGGCCTGTGGGAATATGATGAGCCGCCAGCAGGTCTCACAGACAGGATTTGTGGCCAGCAGGTTGGGAAAAAGGGTTAGGTCTTTTGCTTGGGACACCCAGTTAATAGAGCTTCTCTGATTTCTGAGTAGACATGGGCTGGGGAGAGGACCAGCTGGAATCTGGGCTTCGCTTTGTACGGGATGAGGACCCAAAGCCTTATGCTTGAGAACAGTAGGAACAGTGGAGGGCCAAGCCCTGAGATGGGAAAGATCTCAGGGAGACATAGAGGGCCCTTTTGGCTATCTGAAGAGGGGCTGTCCTAAGAGGAGAGCCGAGAGCTAGGCCGGAGACAGAAGCATGAGAATGACTATCCCCAAGGGCCAAGGAACTCCAGAGCACCCGTGAAAGGAGGGGCTTTGGGCTAAAGAAGAACACACTACAGTGTGCAGGCACCCAGGGGTCTATGTGTGTATATGCATGCTTGTGTAAGCTTTCATGGAACTGAGCTGTGTGTGTGTGAATGTGTTATATAGGTATGTACATGTGAATTTGTACTGTGAGCATGGGTGCTTTGGGTAGACTGAATATAGTACTAACATCTTCGAGGGTAAGCTTTCGTACAAAACCATGAAAGGAAATCACAGATTCCCAACAGTGTCAAAACTAAAGGTCTAGCTTCCCTATCCCACTCCCCCAGACGCCTTGTCCATTTCTATGAGGAAATCTACTTTCCCAGGGCTTCCTACTGTTTCCTCACACACCTGACAAGACTTGACTCCACCCCTTGTAAATCTGCAAGGTGGAGTGGGGTTTGCCCTGCAGAGTCCAGGGTGGTGAACAGCACTGCCCTGTCTGCTGCTGCAGGGCATGACCTTGGCCAAAGAGATCCGAGACCAGGAACGGGGTGGACGCACCTACGTGGGTGTGGTGGAAGGGGAGAAGGAAGGGGACTCCCCGGAGCTGATGGCAATTATGAACCACGTGCTGGGCCAGCGCAAGGAACTGAAGGCAGCAATTCCTGACACTGTGGTGGAGCCGGCGGTTAAGGCTGCCCTCAAGCTGTACCAGTGAGTTCTGGGCCGGGGCCTTCCTGGGTGCAGGGTCTTCCTGGATGCGGGGCCTTCCTGGTTGCTGGGCCTTCCTGAGCGCGGGGGTCTTCCTGGGTGCAGGGTCTTCCTGGATGCCAGGCCTTCCTGAGCGCAGGGGCTTTCCTGGGGTAGGATGTTCTGGCTGTGGCACCTCCTATCCATGCCTTGCTTTGTCCTGCAGTGTGTCTGACTCGGAAGGAAAGCTGGTGGTTAGGGAAGTTGCTACTCGGCCGCTCACACAGGACCTGCTCAACCATGAGGTGAGAAGGGGCTGGAGGACCCCAAGCAAGGGACACCTATAAAGTGCTAAAGCAGATATAGGGGGGAAACCTAGCCCCCCCTTTCTCCCCAACACCACAGGCTCATTTAGTTTTTTTTCTACTGACTCTAGGACTGTTATATCCTGGACCAGGGAGGTCTGAAGATCTTCGTGTGGAAGGGGAAAAAAGCCAATGAGCAGGAGAGGAGCGGGGCCATGAACCAGGCCCTGGTAAGGAAAGGGTCTGGCCCAGTGGTTCTCAAGTTCCCTAACGCTGTGACTCTTTAGTACAGTTCCTCATGTTGTGCCGACCCCTGAGCATAACATTTATTCCATCGCCACATCATAACTGTAGTTTTGCCACTGTTATGAATCAGAA